>NW_026612650.1:7208092-7358092 GCF_029582105.1 Oenanthe melanoleuca | reverse complement strand
CAGTCACTGCAATCATTGCAGTGTGAGCACTTGGGTTATGATCCCGTGTTAGAGTTGTTGTGACACTTTGTGCTGGGAAACAAAGTATTGAGACTTGTCTCAAAAGAGACAGTCTCAAGAAACAGTGGGAATTTGATAAACAACAGAGAATAGCAACTAATTAGGCATTTTTTAGAAGGAATGTGACTTACAGCTCTGAGTAATGAACTTGAACAGCACTTAATTGAAGAACAAGAGGCGAAGCCTTTATGCCTCCTGCCTAAATCTAAGACTCAATTACTGTAATAATTGTTATGAAGGTTATAGTTCATGCCTTGGTCAAAGCACTGATTGAAGTACCAAGTCTGAGCACCAGGCCCTGAGCCAAAGGTGACCTATAGATGAACCTTCCAACCAAAGGTTATCTTTTTATCTGGTCATTAATAAGCCATTTTTAGCAATATGATCTGTCTATCTCTGCATGGGTGAGACATGGATTTACCTTTCTGTGTTTAGAAACCAAACAAGGTCCCATGTGACCTTGTTTGAGGGTGTTTGGTCAACTCCCTTGGTTCCTCCTTGAGCCCTGGCCAGGCTTTGGGAGAAACCAAACAGGAGACTTAAACCAATGTTCCTGCACTAGAAGTGTGACAGTTTGTTTATTCAGCACTGTCAGAGCTGGGCCCTCTCACAGTAGGGTTGGAAGCCTCAGCTGTGGCTGGAGGCACCTGCAGGTATTCCCAGTGTCCAGGAGTGGCTCTGCAGTCCTTGGCTGTGACAGCTTCCCCCAGCTGATGTGTGCATCTGGGTGATGGCAAAGTCTGGGGGTAACTGGGAATGGATCTTCCTAAATCATTGTGGGCAATTTTTGGTAGTGATGATTGGGTGCATTGCTGAGCTTCTCCTTTTGTAATTCTTTGCTAACGATTATGTGCTTTATTGAGCTTCTCCTTGTGTGATTCTTTGCAGTTTTGCATTATATAAATGACACAATTCCTTGAGTTGGTGTCTGTGTCTTTGGTGCTGACCCTGCCCACTGGTGAAACTGAGTCCCATCCTGCCTAAGTGTTTCCTGGGAAGGCAAACACCATCACTACAAATGTCCCCTCCTTTCTGCCTTCTTCCCCCCACTTTATACACTGAGCACGATGTGCCATGGTCTGGGATATCCCGGGGTCAGTTGGGGTCACCTGTCCTGGCTGTGTCCCCTCCCAATCTCCCCTGCAGCCCCAGCCCCTCCCCAGCGTGGCTGGACGAGGGGCAGGAAAGACCTGGGCTCTGTGCAGGCTCAGCAAGAACAAAACCATCTCTGTGTGCTCAGCCCTGTGCTCAGCACCGAGCCCAGCAGTGTCTCAGTGCCAGCGGCCGTGGCATCAGCCCCTCCCAGGCGTTTCCATGGCAAGTGCCACGACAGGTGACCCAGGTGTGCTGTCTCAGGGATGGCTGCCATGGAAACAGTGCCCAGCTGACCTTTCTGTCTGGCTGACCTGGCCTTTGGCCCTGGGCTTTGCTGCTGGTCCCACTGCACCTGAGCAGCCAGCGCGGCACAGGGCAGGTGGCCACAGCACAAGCCCCCAGCAAGGGATCCCCTCTGGCTCTGGGCAGTGACACCAGCCCTGAGCAAGGGGCCCAGGGCAGGTTTCCATGTCAAGCAGCCATCACAATGGCTCCAGGCCTTGGTCGCCTGACACCAAACTAAGGAAGGGTCTCTGTGGCTGTGCCATGGCCCCTGACTGCATCAAGGAGCGTCAGTGCAATTGTGCCAGGAACAGCCCTGGCACCGCTTTGTCCTGAGGGTGCCGGGGCAGCCGAGGACACAACAGTTCTGCATGCAAGTGGCCATGGAGCCTGACTGCAGAAATGGGTCCTTGGGGTGTTTTCCAAGGAAACTTGGGCTGATGAGCATTGCTGTGGCACCCAAACCCAGCAGTGGGGTCAGTGCAGTGTCCATGGCCACAGTCCCTTGCAATGGCCCAGTGCAGGTTGGGATGATGATCCACCCTCCCAGCTGGCCCAGGGCAGCTCTGCTGTGGTCTTGGTGATGCCTTGGGCTTGGCACACAATTGAGGAGGGTGTCTGTTTTCAATGGGGAAACTTTGGAGCAATCAAAACTGCTTTAGACTGCTTAAAAAAATAATAAATAAAAAAAAAAAATCCCTTCTTTGGCTGAGTGCAGGCAATTCTCCAAGCAAAGCAGGTCTCAGGTGAGTGAGGAGAGACAGGATGGGGCTGGTGAATGTGAAGCAAGGTTGTCCACACTGGGTCAGCCCTCAAGGCACAGATTCTCTGAGCAGGCCAGGCCTCCAGAGGAGAGACTGTGGATCAATATCAATGACAGAATGCTGCAATCACCTCTGCTCTAAAGAGAAATTGAATAAAATCTATTAAATGAGAACGCACATTTATTAGAAGCTCTCTGAAGTACTGAGGGACTCAGAGAGGCTTCTGTGTTATACACTCCAACAACTGGGAAAGGGGACAGGGACTGGGAAATGGGACAGGGACCATGAATGGGATGGGCAATGGGGACAGGGACAGGGGATAGGGACTGAGAAGGAGGACAGGGATAGGGACGTGGGAACAGGAATGAGAACAGGAATAATGGGAATAATGGGATGAGGACGGGAAATATGGAAATAGAAATTGGAGAGAGAATACAGGATGGAGATTAAGAAGGTGGGACAGGGAACAGAAATTGGAATACGGGAACAGGATTGGGAATGGGAATATGAGAACAGGAATACAGGAAAGGGATTAGGACAGTGAATATGGTGTTGGGAATATGGGAACGGCAACCAGGCAGAGAATACAGGACAGGGAATGAGAGCGGGAATGGGATCCAAGCAGGAGTGGAGTGACACGGGAATGGGCTGGGGGTAAGGGGAGTGACAGCATGGAGAGGGGGATCTTGGACAGGGGACAGCGGGAGCCGGGATGGGTGACATGGGGACAGTGGTAGGGCAGGGGGCTCTTGATCAGAACCTCCGCCAGGGTATCCCAGTCGAGCTGGAGCCACTGAGCCTGGGCTGCCCAATGCCCTGAGCAACCCCCAAGTCCCTCCCAGGAACCCTCAATTCCCTCAAACCCAGCGTCCCCCACATCTCCTGGAAGATACCCCCATGTCCCCACCCACATCTTAATTCAACATGCTTATTTTTACCCTGGTGTTGGGTGTTTGGGAAGGACAAGGAGAAATGCAAAGAAAATCCAGGCCGTGGGGAGCCAGGAGGATGTGGAGCCCCCAGCCAGGTGTCTTCCCAACACGGATCAGCAGCACTAGGGATCAGCAGGGCTCTGCCGACCAGGGGTCACTGGGGATCACCCAGCGCGGATCCTGCCATGGGGGATGGAGCTGGAGCAGAGCACGAAGCTCTTCCCGCACTCGGGGCACTCGCAGGGCTTCCCTCAGTGGAGACTCTGTAGGTGTCTGGTCAAGTGAGAGCTCCTGAAGAAGCTCTTCCCACACTGGGGACACTTGTAGGGTCTCTCCCCGGTGTGGATGCGCCGGTGGGTGATGAGGGTGGCGTTTGTTTGAAACTCTTCCCGCAGTCAGGACACTCATAAGGCCTCTCATTCAAGTGACTGTGATAGGGCTCAAGGAGACTGGAGCTGGTCTGAAACCTCTTCCTGCATTTATCACACTCGTAGGGCTTCTCCCCAGTGTGGATGAGTCGGTGCTTCATGAGAGAGGAGTTGAGCTTGAAGCTGTTCCTGCAGTCGGTGCAGCAGAAGGGCCTCAAATCCCTATGAGTGTGAGAGTGCGTGTGAATATAGGAGCTGGTCTGAAACCTCTTCATGCATTTATCACACTCGTAGAGCCTCTCCCCAGTGTGGATCCTCTGGTGGACAATCAGGCAGGAGCTGACGCTGAATTTCTTCCCACACTCCCCACACTCGTAGGGCTGTTCCCCTGTGTGGACTCTCTGGTGTTCTATCAGGTGGGATCTCCCCCTGAAACTCTTCCCACATTCTGAGCACTTGTGGGGCTTCTCCCCATGGTGAAGCTGCTTATGGAGCCCCACCTCAGAGCTCTGGCCGCGTCCCCGGCCCGGGCTGGGTCTTTCCTGCTGGGATCCCCGGGCTGTGCGTTTGCAGCCCCTCCTGGTGCGGGATCTGCGGGGCTTTTCCTCCCCGTTGGATTCCTGCGCCATGGAGCCGCTGCAAACGGCCTCTTGCCCAAAGTTGTGCCGCAGGGATTTGTCCTCTCTGGTCTCCGTGCTCAGCTCCTTGTCTGGGGGAGGAAGGAAAAGGACAGGATGGCATTTGCCTCCGTGCCAGAAGGAAGGACAAGGAGATCCCACCGGTGTGTCCCCGGCAGGAGGGCGTAAGCAGCGGTGCTGTGCTGCAGCCGGGGCCATGCTGGGCTGGGAGATGGAGCAGGACACAGGGGGAAAGGGGCACTGACTTCCTCCTCACCTGCCTGGGGCTCCCGGGCCATCGTCCTCGTCCTCATGGCTTCCTCCTCCTTCTCCTTGGTGCCGAGGTTTGTGAAATCCTGGTTTGGGGGGGAAAACCAGGGCTGAGCACGTTGTGTTTGATGGTCGCGCTGCACAAGGGCAGCTGGACAAGTCAGCGCCCTTTTCAGCCTCGGGGGGCCCGGACCCCGCTCTTCACCAACCTCCCGCCGCACCCCTCCATGCTGCCGGGGGTCCAGCGGCTCCGGGATCGCCCCTCTGCACTCTCCCCGCTCCGGGATTCCCGCGTTCCCCCCCAGCTCTGCCGGGCATTCCCAGAGCCGATATCGCCCCCTCCCCGCCGGTACTGGGTGATCGCCACGTGGGAGCCGCCAAGATCCCGCCAGGGTCATTTCCGACTCGGCTTTGGGCTCCTGCAACATCCAAACATCCCCTGCACTGCAAAATAAAACCCTGCTGGAGCCCCTTCATGATGGATTTGGGACGAGCTCTCCCTCCCTGCTAACCTGTGGATTACTGGGGAGCGACGGCAGAGCCGGGAGAAACGCGGCTTGAGACGGTGGGCAGTAAAAGCGTGATTTGAAAAACTCTCCTCCTGCGTCCCTCCTCTTCCTACTCCTCCTCTTCCCACTCCTCCTCTTCCTCCCGCTGCTCCTCGGCTCCCAGCCCGGCCCGGGCAGGTGCCGACACCCAAAAGCAGCTGCGCTCTGCCCTGGGCGGTGTCAAAGGGGCTGTGGACAGCGCGGCGCTGGAAGAGATACTGGGAGCACTGGGAATTACAGGGAGAGCAGCGGCGGGGATGCTGAGAGCCCTGGGCAGGAATTGGGAATTCCCTGCCAGTGCCGCTCTTACTGGGAGCACTGGGAGGGAACTGGGAGCAAAGAGCGCCCAGAGGCGGCTGAAACGGGTGGCGGGCGAGGCCCGAGAAGGGGGCTTGGTTATGCAAATGCAGAAGCGATGGCGCGCTGGGATTGGTGGGAGGGAGGGGTTTCAACTGTGACGTCAACTCCATCAGGGGGGAGTGGAGCGATGGCGGTGGGGTCCGGTGAGAGGGGACAGGGACTGGGAATGGGGACAGGGAATAGGGAAAGGGATCAGGAATGGGAACGGGGAGCAGAAATGGGACCGGGGATGGGAATATAGGAACAGGACAGGGAATGTGGAATCAGCAAGCGAAGAGAGAATCTGGGATGGGGATCAGTGTTCAGCAGTGCTGCAGTGAAATGCATCGGGCTGGGAGCTCTGCAGCTGGGCCTCCCCTGGGCTGCTGCGGCCCAGGGCCCAAACGCTGGAGCTGCAGCCTTGCTGCTGGGGCAAGAACAGGAGCCGGGTGCAGGCCCATGGCCCCTGCACGGCCCCAGCATGAGGGAGGGCTCTGAGGCACAGGGCTGCTGGCAGGATGGGCTGCTGTGGCCAGCTGGGGGCCTGTGAGCAATGCCCAAAGCCTTGTGCTCTCTGCAGCTGGCCAAGGGCAGCAGCAGGGCTGAAGGGTTTGTGTGGCACAGGCAGCCCGAGCTGTGGAGCCCTCAGGCCCCCGTGGCAGAGGCGGCCCTCAGGAATGGCACTGGGAATGGGACCAGCTGTGGAGATTGGTTATGGCTTTAGAGCTTCCAAGAGCAGGACAGTTCTGGTTGCTGTAAAGTTGTTTATCATAAAGGCACGCCAGGCTCCAAAGGCAAAGAGCCCAAGGCTCTCAAGTCCCTGTTCAATCTCTCTGCCATAAAGTCCCGATGGAAGCAGGAGCAGCTCTCTGGTGCAAGAGGCAGAAGCTGCAGCCTGGTACAGAGTCTACAGAGGCAGGTGCTCCCTGGCCTTTCTCCTTCTGTTCTTTTCTTCTTGTTCTTCCCCTTCTTCTTCTTCCATGTGGTGGTAGTGGTGATGATGATGGTGGTGAAGGAAGAGAGAGAGCAACGAGAAAGGAGTGAGAGAGAGTTCTGGCTCCAATAAATGGATTTTTATTGACAAATTACCCAGTGACCAAAACCATGAACCTGAAGCATTTCTCCTAAACCTATTAAAATTCTGGTTCTCAAATATGAATTTTTACGTATAACTTGTGCACATAGCCTATCTGTTCTATCTGAAAAATATAAAAAATATTTTTACTCTGTTTTTATTCTGTCTAGAACTGTGTCTTTAAGCTCTCAATGTAGCTTGTTTTTTACATGAGATTCTACGGCTTTTACTTTTTAAGGCATTTAAAACATATTTCTACATACTTCAAACTAAGACGTATGCTTCTCCTTCATACTATGCAACTTAATATTTTACTTACCTAAACTAAAGCTCAGACCTCTATTTCATGTTGGAGTGGCTTAATGTATTTTATTTCTCAAAAGGTTTTTAATTTAAATTTTCATTCTGTTCTCTCTCAGAGGGACTCAGAGAGGCTTCTGTGTTACACATTCCAACAACTGGGAATGGGGACAAGGAATGGGAACGGGAATGAAAAGACAAACCGGGAATGGGAATATGGGAAGGGACACGGAATATGGAAATAGCAATTTGAGAGAGAATATGGGATGGGGACTTAGAAGATGGGACAGGGAATTGATATTGGAACATGAGAACAGGATTGGGAATAGGAATATGGGAACTACACTGGAAATACAGAAATGGAAATGTTACACATAGGTATCTGTGAGAGCTTCCTGTAAAATCCTTATCCTTCCCAATGGACAGGGAATATGGGACTGGGAATATGAGAAGGACAACTGGGCAGAGAATACGGGACAGGGAGAGGGAATGAGAGTGTGTCCTGGGTTGGTGTTTTGACTGACTCCTCACCCTGCCCCCCTTGGCCATGAAGCTGTCTGCTCCCGGGGGAGGGGCCGCCTGGGCTCGGCTCTGTGGACTGGCCTTGGTTTTTTTTTCCCTTCTTGCTTGCGGTGGCTCGCTTGGCTCTGGCTGCTGCTGCTGGTGGCTTTTTGCTGCTGTGGTAGTAGTTCGTTGCCTGGTTTGTTAGTTAGCTGTTTTTTCTTGATTTTTTGGCTTTATATTGCTTGAATTATTTGTTTTAGCTCGCTGTTGTTTAAGGCTTGCTGGCTGTTTTTTTCTTTCCTTTCTCTCTCTCTCCCTCTCCCTTCCCCCCCACCCCTCACCTCCCGAGGATCAGCACCAGCTCGCTCCGGAGGAACCCTGCGGCCTGCCTCTGGACACCGGCCAGAGAAGCATCTCGTCCTTCTAGTGAAGATCGAATCGTCCACGTCTCTTTTTTCTCTCTCGGTGAAAATTTTTTTTGTCATCTGGATCTGTGCTGGGAAGTGTTTCCCTTGTATGTGTTAATAAATAGGTTTTTTCCACTTTTCCCCCTGAGTGAAATATTTTTTCTTAAGTCCAGTGGGATAAAGAATTGGGGGGTTATTCCCTGGGGAGCTCTTCTGGGGGTTTTTTCCCCTAAGTTTGTCCAAACTAGGACATTTCTTATTTGGTGGCCTGTACGGGGAAGGAGAAAGTGGAAAAAACTTTAATAACATCTTGTTTTTAATTTGCCTGTATTGATATCAGTATGTTTTTTGAAGCCATGATGTCTTTTGGATTGGAAGCCTGTCTGTATGTTTGCTCTTTAGAGTTTTTTGAAATCTTAATACCCCTGTGGTCTTTGGGCTTGTTCTCTTACTCAGAGATAGCCCCAGTGTTGTCTCTAGCACGTAGTTTTTTCATGAAAGGGGTATTAACCAAAATACTCATTGGGCTAGGCTTGGTTGTTATGATCTGCCAGAAGTTTATGAAGGTGTTAGAATCCACTTCAGGGATGTACAAGTCGTGGTTTGTGTTGTGCACTCAATTCATTAGAGGAGAAGCAAGCAAAGAGGATTTCTTGCCTTTATTTTCCTTCTTCTCCCCTGAATTATTTACATCTCTGTTAGAAAATGTTCAGCTCTCCCTGAGTGTAAAGGAAACCATCTTTCTGGTATTTAATTTAGTAAGTTTTTTCTATACTGTCTGCAGTTTATACAGAATGAAAGCTGAGATTTCTAGGGATGCAGGTGTTACAACCCCTGATTTGGTAGCAAAGCAGAGTAGGAAGAATTCTGAGTGGTGTGGCAAATGGGAGGAACTGGGCCAAATTCTAGAAGAGTTTTCTGAACCTATAATCTGGGATTTTTCATCTGAACAAATTCAAGACCCAGTCAAGATTGCAAAGTACTTAAAAGAAAAGTGTCAGGACAATTCTAAGGAAAAGAAAATCACTGCAGTGAGCTGGGCTCTGGCGTACGCTTATCGAACCCTGTTAGATAGTGTAGGACAACAAACAAAGGAGAGGGAACAGGGAGATAACATAGCTACTATTCCAGTTACTCAGACTGCAGTTAACACCTCAGGCTCCAGGACAGGGGCAAAATTAGACAGCAAGCTTCAACCTATGGCTGTGGCTACCAGTACCAGGAGTAGAAAGTGCACAAAGAAAACAGATCGGCCGGGGGAGGATGATGATGAGGAGGATGCAGGAGAAGGACCTTCAACTCCCCCTGATGTAAAATCCGAAGCTAAAGTGACTGATGGGAGATCAGAAACTAATAATGAGTCCCTTTCTCTGAAAGATCTTCGTGGTCTAAGAAAAGACTATACAAGGCGACCTGATGAATCCATAATTAGTTGGCTAGTCCGGCTTTGGGATGCGGCTGGTGAGGCAACCATCCTGGATGGCACGGAAGCGAGACATTTGGGATCCCTGTCTCAAGATCCAGTCATCGATCAAGGTATGATGAGGGGAGCTAATCCTCAGAGCCTCTGGTCACGTGAATTGGACAGTGTGGCACAAAGATATCTCTGCGCTGATGACCTGTACATGCAGCAGACCAAATGGAAAACCATTGAGCAGGGAGTCCAACGTTTGAGAGAGATGGCGGTGACAGAAATTATTTTCTCAGATGACGTAACAACTAGAAATCCAGATATGGTAACATGCACACCGATTATGTGGAGGAAGCTTGTGAGGCTTGGACCATCTGAATATGCCTCAGCTCTTGCAATCATGAAACGAGAAGACATATACGAGACAGTGCTTGATATGGCAAAGAAGCTTCGGGCGTACGCTGATGCTGTGCATGGCCCAACGCATGCCAGGATTGCAGCCGTAGAAACACGTTTACAGAACTTGGAGGATAAGTTGAAGGAAAACCAGAAGAAGCTGAGAGAGGAAATCAAGGAGGATCTCCTCCAAATCTCAGCTGTGCAAATCGGACGTCCTGGCAGTCAACGCAGATGCTCCTCTGCTGAGGAGAGAAGGTACACCCCACGTGCGGAGTTGTGGTTTTTCTTGCGTGACTGCGGAGAAAATATGAAGAGGTGGGATGGAAAGCCCACAGCTGTTCTGGCACGACGAGTGCGTGATTTGAAGGAATACAAGGCTCAACAAGAAGGTTCCATCAGAAAGAGAGCAGCTCCAGTCGCCCGGAATCACAGTGCCACGTATGAGGAGGATGATGACTACATGTCCGATTCACTTGAAGGAACTTCTAAGACCTATGCCCCCGTCAAAAAGGATAAACAGGCTTAGGGAGACCCTGCCTCTAGCCAGGGTGAGGCCAGGGAAAACCGAGTGTTTTGGACCGTGTGGATTCGGTGGCCTGGCACATCGGAACCACAGGAGTATGAAGCTTTAGTGGACACTGGATCGCAATGTACTATATTTCCATCAGGATGTGTCGGAGAAGAGACCGTTTCTATTGCTGGTGTAACAGGTGGATCACAGGACTTTACCATAGTGGAAGCGGAAATGAGTCTAACTGGAGGAGAGTGGAAGAGATACCCGATTGTGACTGGCCCAGAGGCCCCGTGTATTTTGGGAATAGATTTCCTTCGAAGCGGGTATTTTAAGGACCCAAAAGGCTTCAAGTGGGCATTTGGGATAGCGACTGTGATGGCGGAGAGAATCCAGCAATTGAACACCCTGCCCGGACTATGTGAGAATCCAATTGCCGTGGGACTCCTGAGGGTAGAGGAGCAGAGGGTACCGATTGCCACTTCAATAGTACATCGCCGGCAATATAGGACAACTCGGGATGCTGTGATCCCGATCCATAAGATGATCCGGGAGCTGGAGCGCCAAGGGGTGGTGAGCAAAACCCACTCACCCTTCAACAGTCCCATCTGGCCTGTGCGCAAGTCTGATGGAGAATGGAGATTGACAGTGGACTACCGCGCATTGAATGAAGTCACCCCACCGTTGAGCGCTGCCGTGCCGGACATGCTGGAGCTCCAGTACGAGCTGGAGTCCAAGGCAGCAAGATGGTATGCCACCATTGACATCGCCAATGCGTTTTTCTCCATTCCTTTGGCAGCAGAATGCAGGCCGCAGTTTGCTTTCACCTGGAGGGGCGTGCAGTACACCTGGAACCGACTGCCCCAGGGGTGGAAACACAGTCCCACCATCTGCCATGGGCTGATCCAGGCTGCACTGGAAAAGGGTGAGGCTCCAGAACATTTGCAGTACATCGATGACATCATTGTGTGGGGAAACACAGCAGAAGAAGTGTTTGAGAAAGGAAAGGAAATTATCCGAATTCTCCTGGAAGCCGGTTTTGCCATCAAAAAGAATAAAGTTAAGGGACCTGCTCGTGAGATCCAGTTCCTAGGAGTGAAGTGGCAAGATGGAAGACGTCAGATTCCTACTGATGTTATTAATAAAATCACAGCTATGTCTCCACCTACTAACAAGAAGGAGACACAAGCTTTCTTGGGTGCTATACGCTTTTGGAGAATGCACATCCCCGAGTACAGTCAGATTGTGAGCCCTCTTTACCAGGTTACTCGGAAGAAGAATGATTTTCATTGGGGCCCAGAACAACAACAAGCCTTCATCCAGATTAAACAAGAGATCGCCCATGCAGTAGCTCTTGGTCCCGTCAGGACGGGGCCAGATGTGAAGAATGTGCTCTATTCTGCAGCTGGAAACCACGGTCTGTCTTGGAGTCTGTGGCAGAAGGTGTCAGGTGAGACCCGAGGCCGACCCCTGGGATTTTGGAGCAGAAGTTACAGAGGGTCTGAAGGTAATTATACCCCGACAGAAAAGGAAATCCTGGCTGCTTATGAGGGAGTCCAAGCTGCTTCAGAGGTGATTGGCACAGAAGCACAACTCTTTCTGGCACCCCGGTTGCCAGTGCTGGGGTGGATGTTCAGTGGGAAGGTTCCCTCCACCCACCATGCCACCAGTGCCACATGGAGCAAGTGGATAGCCCTCATTACGCAGCGCGCCCGGATCGGGAAATTAAATCGCCCAGGGATCTTAGAAATAATTACCAACTGGCCAGAGGGAGAAAGTTTTGGTGTGACAGACGAGGAACAAGAACCAGTGACCTGGGCTGAAGAAGCACCACCTTACAACCAGCTACCGGCAGAGGAAATCCGTTATGCCCTGTTCACCGACGGTTCCTGTCGCATTGTAGGGACAAATCGGAAATGGAAAGCAGCTGTATGGAGCCCTACACGACGGGTTGCAGAAGCTACTGAAGGAGAAGGAGGGTCTAGTCAATTCGCTGAACTCAAAGCTGTCCAACTGGCTTTGAATATTGCTGAAAGAGAAAGGTGGCCAAAGCTCTATCTTTACACTGATTCCTGGATGGTAGCCAACGCTTTGTGGGGATGGCTGCAGAGATGGAAAGAGACGAACTGGCAGCGCAGAGGAAGACCAATCTGGGCTGCAGAAGAGTGGAAAGACATAGCTACTCGGTTAGACAAGCTACCCGTGAAGGTTCGCCATGTGGACGCCCATGTCCCCAGAAGTAGAGCTAACGAAGAACAGCAAAATAACCATCAAGTAGATCAAGCAGCAAAAATAGGGGGGTTGGAAATAGATTTAGATTGGAAACATAAGGGAGAGTTGTTCCTGGCTCGATGGGCCCATGATGCCTCAGGCCATCAGGGGAGGGATGCTACCTAGAAGTGGGCACGAGACTGAGGGGTGGATCTAACCATGGACAGCATTACTCAAGTTATTCATGATTGTGACACTTGCGCTGCCATCAAGCAGGCCAAGCGGGTAAAGCCCCTCTGGTATGGAGGACGGTGGTCCAAGTACAGGTATGGGGAGGTTTGGCAGATTGATTACATCGCACTGCCTCAGACCCGCCAGGGCAAACGTTATGTGCTGACCATGGTGGAAGCCACCACCGGATGGTTGGAGACTTACCCTGTATCTCACGCCACTGCCCGCAACACCATCCTGGGCCTGGAAAAACAGGTCCTTTGGAGGCATGGTACTCCTGAGAGGATCGAGTCAGACAATGGGACTCATTTTAAGAATAACCTTGTCAAGACCTGGGCTAGGGAACACGGTATTGAGTGGGTGTACCACATCCCTTACCATGCACCAGCTGCAGGTAAAGTGGAGAGGTACAATGGATTGTTAAAGACCACCTTAAAGGCATTGGGTGGGGGATCCTTTAAGAATTGGGAGCAGCATTTGGCAAAGGCCACTTGGTTAGTCAACACTCGAGGTTCCACCAACCGAGCAGGTCCTGCCCAATCTGAGTGCCTTAATACAGGAGATGGAGACAAAGTCCCAGCGGCCCATGTCAGAGGATTGCTAGGGAAGACAGTATGGATTAATCCTGCCTCGAGTACAGGCAAACCCATTCGGGGGATTGCCTTTGCTCAAGGACCTGGATGTACTTGGTGGATAATGCAGAAAGATGGAACAACCCGCTGTGTACCTCAGGGAGATCTGACTGTGGGATGAGACAGAAGGAATATGTAAATGTTGAAGGTTTGAGCAAGTCAGAGGAAGTGTTTATATTGTGTTTAATGAGTGTATATCCCAATCGTGTGTCAATGATCACGATATGGGATAAGGGGTGGAATGTCCTGGGTTGGTGTTTTGACTGACTCCTCACCCTGCCCCCCTTGGCCATGAAGCTGTCTGCTCCCGGGGGGAGGGGCCGCCTGGGCTCGGCTCTGTGGACTGGCCTTGGTTTTTTTTTCCCTTCTTCTTGCGGTGGCTCGCTTGGCTCTGGCTGCTGCTGCTGGTGGCTTTTTGCTGCTGTGGTAGTAGTTCGTTGCCTGGTTTGTTAGTTAGCTGTTTTTTTCTTGATTTTTTGGCTTTGTATTGCTTGAATTATTTGTTTTAGCTCGCTGTTGTTTAAGGCTTGCTGGCTGTTTTTTTCTTTCCTTTCTCTCTCACTCCCTCTCCCTTCCCACCCCCCCTCACCTCCCGAGGATCAGCACCAGCTCGCTCCGGAGGAACCCTGCGGCCTGCCTCTGGACACCGGCCAGAGAAGCATCTCGTCCTTCTAGTGAAGATCGAATCGTCCACGTCTCTTTTTTCTCTCTCGGTGAAAAATTTTTTTGTCATCTGGATCTGTGCTGGGAAGTGTTTCCCTTGTATGTGTTAATAAATAGGTTTTTTCCACTTTTCCCCCTGAGTGAAATATTTTTTCTTAAGTCCAGTGGGATAAAGAATTGGGGGTTTATTCCCTGGGGAGCTCTTCTGGGGTTTTTTCCCCCTAAGTTTGTCCAAACTAGGACAGAGTGGGAATAGGAATTGGACAGGGATGAGAGCCAGGAGGATGTGGAGCCCCCAGCCAGGTGTCTTCCCAACACAGATCAGCGGCACTAGGGCTCAGCTGAGCTCCGCCCACCAGGGGTCACTGGGGATCATCCAGCGCAGATCCTGCCATGGGTGATGGAGCTGGAGCAGAGCACGAAGCTCTTCCCGCACTCGGGGCATTCACAGGGCTTCCCTCAGTGGTGAGTCCGTTGGTGTCTGGTCAAGGCAGAGCTCTTTGAGAAGCTCATCCCACACTCGGGACACTCGTTTGGCCTCTCCCGGGTGTGAATGCTCCGATGCCTGACGAGGGCGGCGTTTCGCTTGAAGCCCTTCCCACAGTCGCGGCAGCAGAAGGGCCTCTCATCCCTGTGATCGCGATAGTGCTGGAGAAGATGAGAGCTGGTCTGAAACCCCTTCCCGCATTTATCACACTTGTAGGGCCTCTCCCCAGTGTGGATGCGCCGGTGGATGGTGAGGGTGGAACGTTTCTTGAAGCTCTTCCTGCAGTCGGAGCAGCAGAACGGCCTCTCATCCGTGTGAATCTGATAATGCTTGACGAGGTGAGAGCGGGTTAGAAACCTCTTCCTGCATTTATCACACTCGTAGGGCCTCTCCCCAGTGTGGATGAGCCGGTGTTCGTTGAGGGCAGAGTTGTACTTGAAGCCCTTCCCGCAGTCAGGACATTCATAAGGCCTCTCATCCTTGTGAGTGCGATAATGCCGGAGGAAACTGGAGCTGGTCTGAAACCTCTTCCTGCATTTATCACACTCGTAGGGCCTCTCGCCCGTGTGGATGCGCTGGTGGGTGACGAGGGTGGAATTGTGCTTGAAGCCCTTCCCGCAGTCAGGACACTGATAAGGCCTCTCATCCTTGTGAGTGCGATAGTGCAGGACAAGATGGGTGCTTCTCGGAAACGTCTTCCTGCATTTATCACACTCGTAGAGCCTCTCCCCAGTGTGGCTCCTCTGGTGCACAGTCAGGCCTGAGCTCTGGGTGAATCTCTTCCCACACTCCCCACACTCATAGGGCCGTTCCCCTGTGTGGACTCTCTGGTGTGTGGTCATCTCCGCTCTCGTCCTGAAACTCTTCCCACATTCCGAGCACTTGTGGGGCTTCTCCCCATGGTGATGCAGCTTGTGGAGCCCCACCTCAGAGCTCCGGCCGCGTCCCCGGCCCGGGCTGGGTCTTTCCTGCTGGGATCCCCGGGCTGTGCGTTTGCAGCCCCTCCTGGTGCGGGATCTGCGGGGCTTTTCCTCCCCGTTGGATTCCTGTGTCATGGAGCCGCTGCAAACGGCCTCTTGCCCAAGGTTGTGCCGGGGGGATTTGTCCTCTCTGGTCTCCGTGCTCAACTCCTTGTCTGGGGGAGGAAGGACAAGGACAGGATGGCATTTGCCTCCATGCCAGAGGGAAGGGCAAGGAGATCCCCCCAGTGTGTCCCCGGTAGGAGGGCGTAAGCAGCGGTGCTGTGCTGCAGCCGGGGCCATGCTGGGCTGGGAGATGGAGCAGGACACAGGGGGAAAGGGGCACTGGCTTCCTCCTCACCTGCCTGGGGCTCCCGGGCCATCGTCCTCGTCCTCATGGCTTCCTCCTCCTTCTCCTTGGTGCCGAGGTTTGTGAAATCCTGGTTTGGGGGGGAAAACCAGGGCTGAGCACGTTGTGTTTGATGGTCGCGCTGCACAAGGGCAGCTGGACAAGTCAGCGCCCTTTTCAGCCTCGGGGGGCCCGGACCCCGCTCTTCACCAACCTCCCGCCGCACCCCTCCATGCTGCCGGGGGTCCAGCGGCTCCGGGATCGCCCCTCTGCACTCTCCCCGCTCCGGGATTCCCGCGTTCCCCCCCAGCTCTGCCGGGCATTCCCAGAGCCGATATCGCCCCCTCCCCGCCGGTACCGGGCGATCGCCACGTAGAAGCCGCCAAGATCCCGCCAGAGTCATTTCCGGCTCGGCTTTGGGCTCCTGCAACATCCAAACATCCCCTGCCCCACAGAAAAAAATACCGTCCCGGAGCCCCTTCATGATGGATTTGCGGCGAGCTCCCCCTCCCCGCTCACCTGCGGGTTCTTGGGGGGCGATGCTGCTGGACCCGGGAGAGACGCGGCTTCAGCGTGCGGGCGGAGGATGTGCGTGGTTCCAAAGACGCTCCTGCTATTCCTCTCGCTCTTCCTGTGTCCCTCCACTTCCTCTTGCTGTTTCTCTTCCGACTCCTCCCGCTCCTCCTCCGCTTCCAGCCCGCTACCGGGCAGGTGCCGACACCCAGAAGCAGCCGCGTTCTAACCCTGGGCGGTTGCAAACCCAGTGGGACCCGCGCGGCGCTGGGAGTGATACTGGGAGCGATACTGGGAGCACTGGGAATGACAGGGAGTGCAGCGGCAGTGATGCTAGAGCCCCTGGCAGGAACTGGGAGCGCTTCCCCTGCCAGTGCCGCTCTTACTGGGAGCACTGGGAGGGAACCGGGAGTAAAGAGCGCCGGAAATGACCATAGCTGGTGATGGGCGGGATCAGAAAAGAGGGCGTGGTTATGCAAATCGAGGAGCGATCGCGCGCTGGGATTGGTGGGCGGGAGCAGCGCGGGGTTTTTGCGGTCCCGTGAGCTCCGTGACGAGGGAACGGAGCGATGGCGGCGGCATCCGGTGAGAGGGGACAGGGACCAGGAATGGGGACATGGAATGGGAATGGGGACAGAGATCCGGAATGGGGGCGGGGAGCAAAAATTTGGGAGCTGGAACAGAGACAGGGATCGGGATTATGGGACCGAGACTTTTACTGGGACCGGGAATTCGGGAGAGGAACGGGGAATTGGCAGTGGAAACTGGAATGGGCACAGAGACCGGGAATGGGAGCGGTAATGGGGACAGGGACCGTGACTATGGGACAGGGAATTGGGAAAGGGACCAGGATTTTGGAATGGGAACCAATACCGAGAATGGTACCGGGAATACTGGACAGGGAGCGGGAATGGGGAAAGGGACCGGGATTGGGACTGGGGCGGGAATGAGGACTGAGTGCAGGAATTCCGGACCTGGAGTGGGAAGAGGGACCGGGACTAGGGGACCCAGACGCAGAATACGGGAAGGTACCGGGAGTGGCAATGGGAATAATGGAATGGGACTGAGAATGAGACCGCATGTCGGGATTGGTTTTGGCTTTAGATCTGCAAAGAGCAGAGCAGTTCTGGTTGCTGTAAAGTTGTTTCTTGTGAAGGCACGTCAGGCTCCAAAGGCAAAGAGCCCAAGGTTCTCAAGTCCCTGTTCAGTCTCTCTGCCATAAAGTCCCGATGGAAGCAGGAGCAGCTCTCTGGTGCAAGAGGTCGAAGCTGCAGCCTGGTGCAGAGTCTCCAGAGGCAGATGCTCCCTGGCCTTTCTTCTGTTCTTTTCTTCATCTTCCTCGTCTTCTTTCATCTGCTGGTAGTGGTGATGATGACAGTTGTGGATGAAGAGAGAGCGACGGGAGAGGAGTGAGAGAGAGCTCTGGCTCCAATAAATGGATTTTTATTGACAAATTGTCCAATGAGCCAAACCCATGAACCTGAAGCATTTCTCCTAAACCTATTAGAATTCTGGTTCTGTAATACAAAAGTTTACGTGTAACTTGTGCATATGGCCTATATGTTCTATCTTAAAAAGATAAGAAATATTCTTACTATATTTTTATTATGTCTAAAACTATGTTTCTCAGCTCTCGATGCAGCTTCTTTTTCACAGCAGATTCTAAGGCTTTTACTTTTTAAGGCACTTAAAACATATTTTTACTTACTTCAAACTGAGATTTATACTTTTACTTCATATCTATGTAATTTAATATTTCTACATCCTTAAGACTAATGCTTAGACCTGTATTTCATGTCAGTGTAGCTTAATGTACTTTAATTTCTCAAAAGGTTTTTAATTTAATTCTTGCATTCTGTTCTCTCTCGGAGGGACTCAGAGAGGCTTCTGTGTTACACACTCCAACAACTGGGAATGAGGATAGGGACTGGGAATGGGGACAGGGACATGGGAACCGGAATGAAAACAGGAACCGGGAATGGGAATATGGGAACGACATAGGGAATATGGAAATAGCAAATTGAGAGAGAGAAGGGAATGGGGATTAAGAAGATGGGACAGGGAAAGGAAATTTAATATGGGAACAGGATTGGGGATGGGAATATGGAAACAGGACTGGAAACACAGAAATGCAAACATGGGAATAGGAGTAGGATGAGGAATACAAGAAGGGGAAGAGGACAGGGAATATGAGACTGGGAATAACAGCTGGGCAGAGAATATGGGAAAGGGAATGAGAGTGGGAAATTGATCCAGACTGGGATGGGAAGAGGATTGGAGTATGAGTGGGGTGTGATGTGAATGGGCTGGGGGCAAGGGGAGTGACAGCAGGGAGAGAGAGATCCTGGACATGGGACACTGGGAGTGGGGACAGGGGGACACGGGGACAGTGTCAAGGCAGGGACTCCTTGATCAGCTGCCCCAGAACCTCTGCCAGGGTCTCCCAGTGCAGCCAAAGCCACTCGGCCTGGGGTGCCCAAAGCCCTGAGCAACCCCAAGGTGCCCTCAACTCTCCCCACCCAGCATCCCCCACATCCCCTGAAAGTTTCCCCCTTGTCCCCACCCACATCTTAGTTCAATGTCTTTATTTTTGCCCCAGTTTTGCGTATTTGAGAAGGACAAAGAGAAATGCAAAGAAAATCCAGGCCGTGGGGAGCCAGGAGGATGTGGAGCCCCCAGCCAGGTGTCTTCCCAACACGGACCAGAAGCACTAGGGATCAGCGGGGCTCTGCCCACCGGGGTTCACTGGGGATCATCCAGCGCGGATCCTGCCATGGGGGATGGAGCTGGAGCAGTGCACTGTCTTGGTTTGAAAGACAGGTGTCTGCTAAGGGAGGCAGCAGCCTTTCTTGAAATGGAAAATGAAAACTCCCTCCCTCTAAATTAATATAACTTTGAAATGAAGGTGCTCTCAGGCAAAGATATGGGAATTGGAGTAGCAGTTTTTTATTGGGAAATGAAAATTAAAATACAGTAATATAAATACTAAAACACTGGCAGAGTCAGAATACAACCTGACACTCTGTTGGTTAGGGTGTTTGCTGGCAGTTTGAATAAATGCTGGCTATAGTTTTCTTGCAGTGAAAGGTGTGATTTTCATGAAGCAATGTTTTTGGAGAAGTTAGTTAAGTTTGTTTTTGAAGGTCTAGTTGTAATGAAGATGGTCTTGGTCTTCTTCTGGGAATTTAGTGGAAAAAGGCTTCTATAATGTTTGAAATTTCAGATTTTATTTAGGTAGGAAATGCTTTGCTCTTCCCCTTGGGTGGAGCATCTGAAATGGGATGATGTAATTTGATCATTCGTGCAGTGACATTCAATGGCTTATTAAGAGAAGGTATCTTCCTGGAGAAAGGATGGGTCCTGGAAGAGATAAAGAAATCTTCCCTACCTGGTTTCAACAGATGGTGATAGAATATATACTTTTTATATCTGCCACTGAAACTAAAACTTGAATAAGGCTCTTCCCACACTCAGGGCACTCACAGGACTTCCCTCAGTGGTGCCTTCATTGGTATCTGGGGAAATGAGAGCTCTGTGAGAAGCTCTTCCCACACTTGGGACACCTATAGGGCCTGAGACATCCCAAGGAGCAGGGCTGTGATGTGCTGTGGTGCCTGTAACATCCCAAGGAGCAGGGCTGTGATGTGCTCTGGTGCCTGTGACATCCCAGGAAGTGGGGCTGTAATGTGCTCTGGTGCCTGTGACATCCCAGGGAGCGGGGCTGTGATGTGCTGTGGTGCCTGTGACATCACAAGGAGCAGGGCTGTGATGTGCTCTGGTGCCTGTGACATCACAAAGCGCGGGACTGTGATGTGCTCTGGTGCCTGTGACATCCCAGGGAGCGGGGCTGTGACCTGCTCTGGTGCTTGTGACATCCCAAGGAGTGGGGCTGGCTGTGATTTGTTTGGTGCCTGTGACATCCCAAGGGCAGTGTCACAGGGGCAGCTCTCAATCTCCCCAGGAGGTC
This sequence comes from Oenanthe melanoleuca, assembly GCF_029582105.1. NCBI lineage: Eukaryota > Metazoa > Chordata > Aves > Passeriformes > Muscicapidae > Oenanthe > Oenanthe melanoleuca. Next base: position 7,338,198 of record NW_026612650.1, on the reverse strand, counting down.
ATGCTGTCCAGTGCAGCCGTGCCAGTGGTCACTGCACACTCGGGGCAGGCTGGGCTGGACGGGGGTCGGGGCAGAAACGCCGCCCCGGGACTGGGGTCTCCCCCTGCCTCTGGGCCCAGCCCCTGGTGGGAGCGCCTTGGGCAGGGCACGGGGCTGCTGCTGGGCCAGGGGGACAGGCCTTGCCCCCTGCCAGCTGCCTGGGCCCTTCTCATGCCTGTCCCACATCCCTGTGGCACTTGTCCCCGCTGCTTCCCAACACCTTCACTCCCCTCATCAAAGCCCCACTCAACCTCTTCACGGTGACCTCTGGAAAGAAAGAAAGGATGAGAGAAAGGAAGTGTTGTCAGATGACCCTGGCTGGATTCCAGGCACCCATCAAAGCTGCTTTCTCACTCCCATCCAGAGGTGGACAGGAGACAGAGAAAACAGAATGAAGATTTCATGGGTTGAGATAAGGACGGGGACAGATCACTCAGCAAATGCCATCATGGGAAAAACAGATTCATAATTAGAGATACTAATTGAATTTCTTGCTCTCCAAATCAGAGCAGGATAGTGAGAAGTAAAATAAAGCTTAAAAAACTCCTTCTGCCCATCCCTCCCTCCTTCCCAGGTCTACCTCCTGCCCCAGTGAGTGCAGGGATACAGGGAATGGGGGTTCTGCTCAGTTCAAGTGTTGTTTCTCCTGCTGCTTGGGGAGAGGAGTTGTTCCCCTGCTGCACCAAGGGGTCCCTCCCAGAGACGCTTCTCCATGAATTTCTCCAAGGTGAGTTCATCTCACAGACAGCAGTTCTTCACAAACTGCTGCAGCGTGGGTCACACTTGCATGGGCTCACAAGCCTTGCCAGGACTCTGCTCCAGCACAGGTTTCTCATGGGGTCCCAGCCTCTGCTCAGGCATCAGTCTGCTCCGGCACAGGCTCCTCCAGGTGCTGCAGGTGCATCTCTGCACTCTGTGCCCTCCATGGGCTGCAGGCACCCAGCTGCCTCAGCACGGACTGCACCACGGAATGTCAGGGCAATCAGCTCCAGCCCCTGGAGCAGCTCCTGCCCCTCCTCCTGCCCTGCCCTGGCTGTGTGCACACTTGTTCCTCTCTCATGTTCTCACCCTGCTCTTCCCTGGCCACAGTTACAACTACACGATTACCGATTTTCTTTTTCTTCAATCTGTTATCCCAGAGGTGTTACCCCTATTTCTAACTGGCCCAGCCTTGTCCAGAGGCCGGTCCGTCCTGGAGCTGGCTGGTGCTGACTCTGCAGGACATGGAGGAGCAGCTGCTTCCAGCAGCGTCTCACAGAAGGTGCTTCTAGAGCCCCCCCGTATCAAAGTCTGGCCATGCAAACCCAGTATACATTTGGAAGGGTTTTTATTAACGTTATTAATTCTTATTATTTCTATTTTATCTATTATGACTAATAATATTACTGTTATTAGTGTTATTATAATTATTGCAGGTATTTTTAGTCTTTTGGACTCTATATTAATTGTGGCTATAGTAGAACTCAAAACAAAACTTCTTAATTGTAAGTAGAACTTAGAATTTTGTCAGCCTCTTGCCCTGCCCTGTTGTGTGTCACTGCTGTGTCTGAAGTCACTGTTGCCAGGGCTCCCCGTTTCCTTGGTTTGGGAAATTGGATGGCATTGCTCACATGTCAGAAAGAGAGGGCTCATTCCAATCCAGTGCATTGCCTGAGCTCTTCTAATCCCAGTGCTCAAAGCTTGTTTTCTAACGTTGAGTTGCTCAGCTTCTGTTCATATTTGTGATTTTATACCAAAATGTTCTTGGATGTGGTTTTGTAAGATTCTGTAATCAGCTGTCTGTTTAGCTCTTGGATTGCTTAATGGTGTGTCAGAACTGAATGCAGAAATTTGGGTGGGAACCGTTCAGTCTGAGCTAGGATTCTCTGCAATTGTCAGCAGCAGCTGGTTTTGCACATGTAAGCAGAGATAGCAGAGATTGCATGAAGTGAATACTGTGGCTGGTAGCGGAACCCGCAGTGGCCAGCGAGCGCGGGGCAGCTGCCAGGATCTTTGGGGCTCGGAGGAGCCGCAGGCGGGCGTTGCAGGCAGCTCCTTTGGGGCAGGATTTTGTCCCGGTGCCGCGGGCCGGGTGCCCGCTCGGTGGCTCCGAGCCGGCAGAGTTTTGGGGGTGCCTCTGTTGGGGACCCTCCTGCGCTGGGGGCTGGGCTGCCCGGCTCAGGCGCTGCATTGTCAGCCCGGAGCCGCGTGGCAATCGCCCGGGACCGGCGGGGCTGGGGCTTGGCACCGCGGGGAAGGGCCGCACCGGAGCTGGGGGACCCCCGGTGCCCTGGAACATGGAGACCGGATTGGGGGAACCCTGGCAGCCTGGAGATGTTGGGACCATGGACAAGGGAGACATGGTACCCCGGGGCCCTGAACGGGCACCCCGGACAGGTGGTACCCCTGGAGCCCCTGTGACACCCCACGGGGGAGCACAGAGAAGGGGAACCTCTGGATTGCCAGGAGTAGCCCAGAGAGAGGGGATACTAATACCAGCTGCAGAAGCCCAGACAGGAGGGACCCCCAGAACCCCAAAGTGGAGAGACCAGAGAGGGGGAACTCCTGGGTGGGTGATTTTTGCTGAATCTTGCTGGTTTGGGGTTTTATGAGGGTGGCTGGTTTTGGTGGTCTGGAGGTTTTTATGGACACCAGACACCTGGTGACTTCTAGAGATGGACTTGGGCAAGAGGAACACCCAATGAAGTAAGATCTGTCGAGCCTTGCTGATTTTTACAGTCCCTCTTTATCAATGTTTGACTACAACCTAGTGATCAAAATGGCAATTAAAAGAAAGCTATAAATGTTGATTACATGGTCAAACTAAATAAAAGTTGGAAGTTACAGAGTTTAAGGAAAAATCAAGTAAAGAAAACTCAATTATAAAATGAAAGATACAAAATGTAGGCAAACTCAATTATAAAATGAAAGATACAAAATGTAGGCAAACTACAAAACCATGTAAAAACAAACTACCAAACTAGGCAAAATTACGTAATTCACCAGTGGCGATGGTTGAAAATATTCATTTTTCTCCTCCGTATGTTGTGGCTTTTCCATGTTGCTGTTAAGCTCATCAGGCTTCACCAAGTCTCAGTGAACAGAGCCTTTTGGAGAAAAATTTCTGTTATTTTCCCCCTTGACTGAGGTGAACAAACCCCTGATTAAAGTTACATTAAAAAACGTTAAAAGTTGTATCATTTCCAACACAAGAGACCCCCTGCACCCCCAGCCCCACTCCTCCTCTCAGATGGGCACAGAGCTGCTAAGACACGGGGAGGGGGATGGTCCTGATGCCTCCCCCACAACCCCCAACCCATGCAAAAGTTATGGGGCACTTTGAAGCTGTTTTGGGAGTGAACTGGGGCGGGTTTGGGGAGGGCAGAGGGACAATTTTCAGGGCATGTTGGAGTGGAGCCATGTCTCCCTTCCCCTGAATTTCCTCTTCCCTTGGCACCCCTGAGGAGTTACTTTAATATGCTGTGGTTTGAAGGGATGGTGCTTGGATCTGGAGCTTGCTCCCCACACTCCAGGTCTGGTCCTGCTGTGGAAGTGACTGTAGGAAAGGAGCACCCCACCATGGGGCATTCCTGGCCCAACTCTAGACACAAAGAGTGTGGAACTGAAGGCCCACACAGTGCTGTGCACATGGTGCCACCTTTCAGAACACAGAAACCCAAAATGTTTTGATGGGTATCTCTAAATGCAGAGCGGGCAGCTGGCGTCTGCTTCTCACCCAGGAGCCAGGAACTGCCCTTGGTGCTTTAGCACATGGCACTTCCTGCAGGGATTTGCATTGAATAATGCGATATCCTGAACTGCAAAGGATGCACAAGGGTCATAAAGGCCAACTGCTGGCCCTGCACGGGACACCCCAATAATCGCCCCCTGGGCCTGAAAACATTGTCCAAATGCTCCTGGAGCTCTGGCAGCCGTGGGTCAGGACCATTACCTTGGGAACTGCTCAGTGCCTGATCACCCTCTGAGGGAAAATCTTTTCCTGATCTCCAACCTGACCCTGCCCTGGCACAGCTTCAAGCCATTCCCTGGGGTCCTCTCACTGGTCAGCAGAGCTCAGAGATTGCTGCCTGCCCCTCCAGTGCCCCTTTAGGAGGAAGCTGTAGACTGCTCTGGGGTGTCCTGCAAGTGCCATCAGCCTTGTTAAACTTCATGTGGTTGATGATTGCCCCTCTCTCGGATTTCTTAAGGTCTCTCTGCCCTTGAGGAAGTCAACAGCTCCTTCCAATTTAGTGCTGCCTGCAAACTACTTACTATTCCTTCAAGGCCTGCATCCAGGTCCTTCATGTGGATGTTGAAGAGCACAAGGCTGAGAGTGGAGCCCTGCAGACCCCACTGGTCACCAGCCTGGTGTCACCCCAGGCACTGTCACTGTGCCTGACCCGTGAGCCAGCTTCTCACCCATCACATGACATGTTTATCCAACTGGGGGCTGGAACACTTTCTCCAGAGGGATCCTGGCAGAGACAGCATCTAAAGCTTTACTGGAATTCATAAAGACGACATCAGCTGTCTCCATCAACTCCATGGGTTACACTTGTTGTAAAAGGCAAGCAAGTTTGAGAAGCAGGATTTTCCCCCTCCCGAAGCTACATTGCCTGTGACCGATGTCTGCATTGTCCTCCAGATGTTTTTTAATGCCTTCCTGAATAATCTCCATCATTTTAGCATGCATTGAAGTGACACTGACAGGTCTATAGTGTCCAGGGTCACCCTCTTGACCTTTAGGAAAAATTAGCCAGCATCCAGTCAGGTTGGACATCTCCAGATTCCAAAAACTCTTTCAGAAATCATCAAGAGAGGCCTTGTGAAAATATCAACAGTTCTTTGTTAATTATTGGATATAGAGAATTAACCTGGTTAAGAGGTTAAGATGTGCAGCTTGTTACAGTAAATAGATTTTTCACAGCGTTTCATTCATGTGGATACAATGCTGTTTATCATGGGCATTGGCAGCTACCCACAAAGAATTGCCCAAAGATATTCAAGTCATTGCTCCAGCAGTGGATAAATCCATGAAAACCAGTCACCATGTGTGGTGCTTAAGCTTAATTGGCTTGTTTGGTGAAAGATACATTTAATTCCTTCTCTCCTGGCCCAGTCCTCTAGCACCCAGGCAGAGACATGGCTTTGTTTGATTGGATGGAACTGGGCTTGGTAAATAACTAAACCACTATGTAAAAGATCTTTGTGTGCTTCCACCTATGGCTTGTGCTTGGCTTAGTGCAGACACCAGCTCCACATTTAGGCTGGGAATACTTACAGTGTTTCCCACCTCTTCACTTAACTGATCCTGAAATCACTTGGGTATCTCAGTCACCGTGTAGGGCACTGTTTAGTAGCAGTGTGTGCCAACCCTGACCATCATCTCTGGGTTCAGTTTGGTTTACGGCTATAGACTCTACACACTGTCATTCTCCCTCTAAGGTTCCCTCTCTCTCATCTCCATCACCAAGCTCTGCCTGAAGCCTCCCCATACAATCAGACTTGGCAGTGAGCAGCCCCTCTGCCTGCAGCTTCTTTTCCTTCTGATCATGTTCAGCAACAACAGCACCTTCCCCAAATCCTGCTCTCCCTCTCCAGGAGATTTAAACCTCCTGAAAAATAGACAGCCCTCTCTGTGTGGGACCAGGGGTTATGAGCATCATTTGCCCTTAGTAAAACCCCTGGTTCCCAGGACACTTAATGCAGGGCAGTGTCAGAGCTGGCCTTCCACTGTAGAAGATGTTACTTCCCCTAAAATAGGCCCCTGGGACTCCATCCCCTGAAACAAAGGAATTCCTGAAAACGGGGCCACTTTCCCTTATCGAAATTCCTGTTATCTCTTAAGAATTCTGTTGGTTCATAAAGTGATACAATATTTGGTTCTTTTCTTACTTAGAATTTTAAGGTAATTGGTTAGTTTGTAATTTGTAGTTTTTATTGGTTAGAAGTTTGTCACGATCCGCTCAACCCTAGCGGGACTCGTGATGGTTGTTCGACCCCAGGGTGCAAAAGACAAAAGCAGGTTTGTTTAGCAAAATGCAATAATGCAGTTTATTGAGTGCCAGAAAAAGAGAGAGAGAGAGAGGGTGAGAGAGAGAAAGGATGGGATATAGCTACCAACAGACAGGACGCATCCTCGTGGTCGTCCAACGAGACGCGTCCTCAATCCGTTGCGGAGAATGAGATCTCCAAATCTTTTTGGGGAAAGTCACTTTTTATAGTCCTTTTTCAAAGCGAGTGGCCTCTGGCCAAAAGGTGGGGAGATTTATGGACTATTGTATGTGGAGATCATTGCTCCAAGAAACAGGTGGAACAGGACACTACAGCCAGTACCCTGCTCGAGCACAGCTACCATGGCAAGCACCAGGCACACCTACAAACAGTCCTTGGCAAGCATCCACCTTGGCCAGGCCAGAACTCAGGCGAGTAGTGGGGTCCCGGGATCTCAGTCTCTGATGATGGTCGTGAGGCAGATCAGAGAAACTTCGGACCGACTCTTACACCACCCCGTGACTCACGATCATCGGCAGGAGCACTTCCGTCGAGGTGTTGTGGTGAAGTCTTCAGGACTCGTCCGTGTTGATAGCATATCACAGAATACAAAGACAGAATGTTGGACAGAATAGAAAAGTAGGAAAAAGGTAAGGGAAAGGAAAAGGGAGAAAGGAAACAAAACAAATAATCAACTTAAAAATCAATTTTCAATTTCAATTTCTGATTAAAAAAAAAAAATCTTAAATAAATGTTAACAAATTTTCAATTTAAATTTTTGATTTAATAGTAATTTCTTGATTAAAACATAATAAGCAATTTTAAAGAAAACGCAGCATAATTAAAATAATAACTAAAAAGCAATTTTAAAACAAGCAATTTTCAAATTTTAATTCAAATCATTTCATTTTAAAATGGAACACAGCTAAAATAAGTAGTTTTAAAATAAGCAATTTTCAAATTTAACACAGCAATTATAGTAAAGTTACAGACACAAAGATTTAAATGATTTTTAGTACTCACTACCAAAATCTTCTCTGAAAACACTATCACAAGCAGTTCTAAAGCATGCACACCTATTGCTCATATTCCCCAGTAGTGTTTCAGAAATATCCTTTGGATAACTTTCAAAGTTACATTCTGTTATATGTTTAAGCAAATATCTTGAGCTCTGATTGCATTACTTTCACAGATAAATCCTTGTTGTTCCCAGACAATGTAAGTTTCCAAATTAATAGTTTGTTACTTTTCACCAATTTGACGGGCCCATTCTCTGTGCTCAAAAGGATAGAGAATAGCACCATTGTGATTCAGCCCTAACGCAACAATAGGGAATATTGAATGTACTGAAGCATTACATATGGTCAGTGCAAAGGCGGTGGCTGTGTTTAAAACTGCTGGGCTCATAGGTAAAATTTACCGAGTTTTGCCAGGATTGGAATTCTTTTTCAAAATCATGGGCATTATCCCAAATTATTCTCCGAATTTTAGTAGGAAAAGTGGCTTCCTCAACTTCTTATATAATTGAGGCAGCAACTGACTGCATCCACAATTGAACCTGGATACAGCAGAGAGCTAAAGAAATGTTAGCCAATTTATTCATTAATACTTCTAAATCTGTACTATTCAAAATTCCTAATCTTGTCCCCACAACACCGGTTATGTCTCTTGTTTGTTTCTTGAAAGGATCTTCCTGGTCTTACAGCCAGGTTGCCACCCCTAGAAAAGGTGAACAAGCCAGCTGAATTACTGAGACATTGTTTGGCATTGGCAATTTGACTTGTTTAAAAGACCATGCCGAATTAAACAATATTTGTTGTTGGCCAGTTTTCCGAATTACCCAAGGTCCAATTTCAAAAATTTTCAGGCTCAGTATAACCGGTGGTTGGGTAGTAGGTGTTACAACATTAACATCAAGGTCCCCTCCATATTTTATATTGTTTTTACCATATATAATTTTGAATCTTCACAAAATAAAACACAGCTGTAAGGTCCTGTGCTCTAACTGTATACAGGTTTGATGAGGGATTCAGCAATTAATCTTCATGTTCCATGGTATTATTCTGTGAAAAGTAAACACAACAGAATCTGCCACAAAGAGGCAGGAGGTTAAAATGATGGAACTATCCAGCATGTAATGCAGACTGGAATTCTGTTAACTTCCCAATAATTTGCTGCCAAAAAGGGAGCCACTCTGTACCTCCTTTAAACACAGGATAAGAGTCAGTGTAGTTGCAGACAAAGGAGGCACTCCGCGCTTCAAGCTGGAAAACATTCCAAATAACCATCAGCAACCCAACCCAAGAGCCACCCCGTTCCCCAGCAATAATTTGTTCAGCAGAAACAACATTAGTGAACGAAGAATTAGTGAACAAAGATTGTTTGGGGGAGAAAGCAGAGGCTAATTTAATTACCAAGACAGGTTTGTCATAGCTGCTACCCAAGCTCCCAGTTTCTGTTACTGCCAGATTTTTTACAGTTCCTTTTGTTACTGAGAATTTCTGGGCCACCCCGTCAGGGGGGCAGTCCCAGTAGTGGCTGTCTTCAAAAACTTCACTTCCTGAAAAGGTGTTTGAATTTTCTCTCAGGCAATTTGCAAGTTAGGGCTTTCCAAATGGGAGATTATTTTTTGTTGGGTATCCCCTGCTACTTCTGTTTCATCTCCTCCCACAAGGGTATCACCAATATATTGATAAACAGCCCCATTGTCAGGTTTGAGTTTTTGGATTGGCCATACAGGGTAGTTTCACATGTCCTGTATAACCAGTTTGAGCCCTTCTTTGGCACCAGAAGGAGAAGGGTATTGTTTTATATTTACAGGTAATTGCATAGGTGATTTATAGCCAGCAGTGAGCTTTATTTCATGCATAATTTGCAAGCAAGCAACTTTTTGGATGTTTTCTAGGAGTTGGTCAGGGGTACCAACTAAAGCTACAAGGTCTCCCCTTTCCAAAGGGTTAAGCCCTGCTGCCCAAAAAACAGCGTGCTCAGTTAGGGACCATAAGTTACGTTTGACTTCTGTTGTTAAGAAAGTCCCATGTCCCCAGTACCCACTAGCTGCTTGTTCTGATGATTCAGTAGCAGTGTACAGGATTTTTGTAGTGGTTATTTGTTGGTCAAAATTCTCATCATTGATAAAACTGTATTCTGTTTTAACCAAAGGTCTCAAGCTAGGGCAGCAATATTCTCCATTATTTTTCATCAGAGTTACTTCTTTTTGAGGATATATTTGATTAGTTTCTTTCTCTTCTGTTTCTTTTGGCAAATCAGTGTGTTTTAAAGTGTTGGTGTGTTCTTGTCTTAGGCAGCTCTTAAAGAATGATTCTCTTAAAGAATGAAACTCATCTCTCAAAGCATGACTGTCATTCCTTTCTTCATCTAATTGTTTTTGCAAAATTTCCACTAAATTTTGTAGGGAGTCAATAATTGCTCTTTCTTCACTTCTTCGCGTAAAGCGAGTTTCTATAGCCGCCGTAAGACAGGCCCCCAAAACTGAGCAGAGAATGGTCTTATTTTTGCCCTGTTTGAATTTTGTTTCATGTTGCAAAGAATGTATCCTATCAATCACATTTTATAAATTAAACCAGTTACTGTATGCCCAATCTTCTCCCCCTTGGGAGGGTCTGGCTTTATACTTAGCTAGCAAAGCGAAAAATGCAGCTTTATCTTTTTCAGACATTTTTACGAAGGGACTAAAACCACTCTCAGGGAGGCACACTTAAAGTTACACAAAAAGCACAGCTAAAACTGTGTTTCCCTTCTCATCCCTGGAGCGGGTGAGGAGACCACACTACTTGGGAGGTACTACCTTAGTTACTAAATAGCCTGTCTCTTCGGGATCCCAAGTAGTCAAAAACAACAAACACCCAGCCTTTCGCTGAGGACAATCCCCTTTCTTCTCTGCCTGGGTTAGGGGACCAAAACAACAAACACCCAGCCTGCACAGTTTTTTTTTAGGAAAGGGAAAAGTACACATGCACACACACCCTACGCAGTTTTCCCCCCCTTTCTCAGGGCAGGGTAGACACACAGCCTTTGCAGGTGTTGGGGGTTGAGTGTTTTCCTATTACTGTGTCAATTTGGGGAATTTTTCCCATTGTCATGCTAATGGAGCTGGCCGGTTGCACCGTGGATCTTTGCTGGCTCTGGACAAAAGGGGTGGGTGGGATCGGCTTGGGGAGGGGCTCTCAGGCTTCCGGAGGGGACTCATGTTTCTGGCGAGCTGGGAGGGGGATCCTCTCGGTCTTGGAGCCACATGGACGAAGGCAGGAGAGCCAGACCCTCTGCCATCACCTGCCCTGCATCTGCCCTGCTCCAGCCTCCAGTCTCTGGGGACACAGCTGACCACCAGAACCCAATGGTGAGCGAGGAGCTGCCCGCTCCAGCCCGCTCCCCCCTGAGACCGGCGCGGCCGCAGCCGCCCCTTCCCGCCTCCTCTCCCGCTGAGAGAGAGCATGCTTATTTCTAAAGGACTGGAACCGAGTAATCTGTTTTGTTAGTAATTTTAACAATTGCTGTTGTTTCTGCTGGTACAGTTAGATATATTAGTAAAAGAGCTGTTATTCCTACCCTCTTATCTCTGCCTCAGAGTCCTTGATTCAAACGTTTATAATATTTGGGGGGGGAGTGGAATTCAGGTCTCTGTTTCAAAGGAAAATTTCTGCTTTTCTTGGCAGACACCTGTCCTTCAAACCAGGACAACAGGTTTTTTCCCTTCCTAATGTTTATGAAAGTTCAGTTCACATATATTCAGTAATAGATTAGAGTTACACATGCACTCCTCAGCCTGCGCAGTATTCCCCCTAACTTAGGGAGGTCAGTTCACATTCATACAGTAATAAAGAACAAGAACAGCGCAGTTCTATCTTTTCCACCAAGAGATTTTTTGTGAATTTCTGAAGACAGAATCCTCAAACGAGTGTAGGGATGCTTTTCACCTAGGTGTGTGCAGTTTGGGGGAAATCTGAAATGCCCCCCTTTCTTTCTAGCCTGGCTACCCCTGTCGAGGTGGCCAGCTAGGTGCGGCTGGGGCAAGACGTCCTTCCCCTGTTACAGACTACACACAACCAACAACCCTTCTGTCTGTCAGAAATCCTGTCCGTGACGCCAATTTATGTCACGATCCGCTCAACCCAAGTGGGAGTCGTGATGGTTTGGTCAACCCCAGGGTGCAAAAGACAAAAGGCAGGAGACTCAGGTTTGTTTAGCAAAAAGCAATAATGCAGTTTATTGAGTGCCAGAGAGAGAGAGAGAGACAGAGAGAGGGTGAGAGAGAGAAAGGATGGGATATAGCTACCAACAGACGGGACACATCCTCGTGGTCGTCCGACGAGACACGTCCTCAATCTGTTGGGGAAAAAGAGATCTCAAAATCTTTTTGGGGAAAGTACTTTTTATAGTCCTTTTCCAAAGCGAGTGGCTTCTGGCCAAAAGGTGGGGAGATTTATGGACTATTGTATGTGGAGATCGTAGCTCCATGACGCAGGTGCAGGGACAGGACGTAACAGCCAGTAACCTGCTTGAGCGCAGCGTACCAGGGCAAGCACCAAGCACACCTACAAACAGTCCTTGGCAAGCATCCACCTCGGCCAGGCCAGAACTCTGGTGAGTGATGGAGTCCTGGGGTCCCAGTCTCTGATGATGGTCGTGAGGCAGATCAGAGAAACTTCGGACCGACTCTTACAGCTTGGTAGTTTTGCTTTGCTGCTGCTTGTTTTTCCCCCTTCCTTTTTTTTTTTTGCTTCGTTTTATTTTTCCATATTAGCTAGGAATACCACTGAACATCAAGAAATCCCTGGATGTCTGTTCGTGACAAGAAATACACTTTTCCTGCCCTCCCCAGCATCGGCTGCATCCACTCGGACGGGTGAAGTTTTTCTGCGTCACCCGTGGCTGTTTTTTTCTCATGTTGGGGAGTGTTTTTCTGTGTGTTTTGCTAAATAAACAAGTTTTTTCCACTTTACCTCTGAGGAAATTCTTCCCGAACCCGTAGGTGGGAGGGGAGAAGTTTTGGGGGTTTGTTTCTGGGAAGCTCCTTAGGAGATTTTCCCCTAATTTGTCCTAAACCGGGACACTTGCATTGTCTTCAAGTCTCCATGGCTTGTGCAGCTGCTTGGAGTCAGTTTGGAGCTCTTTTAAGGAGGAAGATTTCAATGTGCACTTTATGATTTTTTCTTTATTAAAGTGAGTATTTTTATTTTTCAATTCAGAGAAGAGGAGATTGAAGCATTCCCCAAGTGATCTTAATGCTCAGTGTCTCCTAAGGAGGTCTGGACACACAGAAGAATGAGCCCCTTGCATCTGACTCTGTTTGCACAACCTGCTCCTCCCCCCCAGCCTCACCATGTCTGACATCACCCACCTGGGACTGACATCCCTGTGCCCTGCATCAGAACCTTGTCCCCTGAGCTCTGCAGCTGGGTGTCCCAGCCCATTGCACCGTGTCCCACCTACTCTCTTCAGGGCTCTGCCTGCACACAGGCTCAGGAGAATTTTTCCTGTTTGTGAGGAAAGAATGGATTATTCTGAGAAGGTTTCCTGATTAACAAACCCCACTGAGGAACCACATGCTCAGTCCAGGCTGCCTTGAATGATGTCACCTTTCTACAAGGGAGAGTATGACCAGAAATGACCTTTGTAAGCAGAATTCTGAGTCTTTCAGCTGAATTCTCTGTCCTGGTCTATTCCCTGCATCTCTGTTGCAGATGGAAATTGCTGGTGCCATCCTCATCTTTAACCCCTCTTTTGAATGCAGACAAATGTTCCCAGGTGAGTTAAGATGATGTTGTTCAATGTTTATGTGGAGCTTTTTTATCCTTATGGAACCAAGGAGACCCTTGTGACACAGAGGGAGTTCATGGAACCGCAGAGACAATTGTGACAGTTTGGAGCCTCACAGAAACAAGGCTCCATTGTGACACTGAGGGGAATTATGGAATCAAGGAGACCATTGTGACACAGTGAGGCCACATGGTACCAATGGCCCATTGTGACAATTCGGATCGAAGGAGTCCATGGTGACACCGTGGTACCTCATGGATCTAAGGAGCCTTTGTGACACTGAAGAACTTCAAGGAACCCAGGGCCCATTTTGACGTAGAGGTGCCTCATTGGAACAAAGGAACCATTGCTGACAGCACAGAAACTCATGGCTGTGGTGACACAGCAGGGCCACATGGAACTAAGGAGACCAGTGACATTTAGGAACATTATGGAACTGAGGGTCCACTATGACACTGCAGAAACCAGGAAACCATTGTTGACACAATGAAAGCTCATGGAACCAAGCAGCCATTGTGACACTCCAGAACCTCATGGCACTAAGGGTTTATCGTGACACAGCAGGGTCCCATGGATCTGATTGTCCATTGTGACAATGCAGATCCCAGGAGACTATGGTGACACTACAGATGCTCATGGAACCAAGGAGCCAGTGTGACAAAGCAAGGCCTTGTGGAGGCAAGGGTCCGTTTTTAAACTGTGTGGCCTCATGGAGCCGTGAGCTACTGTGACACAGCAGATCCAAGGAGACCTTTGTAACTGAGATACCTCATGGAACCAGGAGTCCATTGTTATACTGTGGGGCCCTGTGGAACCAAGGGGAGCACAGTGACATTGCCAGGCCTCATGGAACAATGGAGACTATTCTGACACTTTGGGACCCACTGAAGCCAAGGGCTCTGTCACAATCTGCTCACACAAGTGAGAGTCATTATGGTTCATTTGACCTCAGGATGCAAAGACGCACAGCAAGGGGACTAAAGTTTATTCACAGCTAACAGCAATGCACCTTTATTGAGTGCCAACAACACAGTTATGCAATAGAGGGGAGAGATAAAGGAAAAAACATAAAGAGAGAGAGAAAGAGGGGGGTGGGGAATGGCTACCCACAGATGGGATGATGTCCTCGTTGTCTTCAGCCATAGATGTGTCTTCCTTCTGTAGGGAGATGTCGAAAGTCTCTTCAGAAAGTCCCTTTTTATAGTCTTTTTCCAAACCGAGTGGCCTCTGGCCAAGAGATGGGAAGATTTGTAGATTATTGTGAGGAGAACCAGTTGCTCTGAGAAGCAGGTGTAGAACACAGCGCTCCCGGCCAGTACCTGCTAGAACGCAGCGTACCATGGCAAGCACACCTGCACACAGTCACTTGGCAAGCATCCACCTTGGCCAGGCCAGAACTCCTATCCAAAACGAGTGGGGTCCCCGGGGTCTTAGTCTCTGTTCTTGTGACGGTCGCGAGGCAGATGAGGGAATCTTCGGACCGTTTCTTACATGTGGTCAGTGGGTGTAGTCAGTGGGGTGTGGTCATTTGGGTGGTCAGTCTGTTCAAATGGGTGGTCAGTGGGTGTGGGCAATAGGTGTGATCAATGGGGGTGGTCAATGAGGTGTCTCAGTGGGTGAGGCCATTTGAGGTGGTCAGTGGGGTGTGGGAAGTGGGATGCGTTCAGTTTGTGTGGACATTGGTGTTTGGTCATTGGTTGTGGTCATTTGGTGTAATCTGTAATAGTGGTCGATAGGGATGGTCAGTGGGTGCAGTCAGTGTGGTCAGTGGAGGAGGTCTGTGAGTGTGGTCAGTGGGTAGTTGGGTGGGGGTGGTCTGTTGGTGGTCATTGGGTGTGGTCAGTGGGTATGGTCAGTATTTATGGTCAGTAGGGTTTTAATTGGGGTGTGGTCAGTGGTTGTGGTCAGAGAGGGAATGGCCAGTTGGTGCAGTTACTGGGCATCATCAGGGGTGTGTGGTCAGTGGTTGTGGTCAGTAGAGGTATCATCAGTTGGGTGGTCAGTGGGATGTAGCTAGTGGAGGTGGTCTGTGAGTGTGGTCAGAGGGTATGGTCACTGGCTACGGTCACTGTGTGTGGCCAGTGAATGTGGTCAGTTGGGTAGTCGGGTGAGAGTGGTCAGTTAGGTGGTCATTTGGTGTGGTCATCGGTGTGATCAGTGGGAGTGGTCAGTGGGGATATGGTCAGTTGGATTGTCAGTGGAGTGTGGCCAGTGGTTGTGGTCAGTGTGGGTGTTTATTTGGTTTGTTAGTGGAATGTGGGCGGTGGGTGTGGTCACTGGGGTTTGGGCATTGCTGTCTGCGCAGTGGCTGTGGTCAGAGGGGAATAGTCAGTGGCTGTGGTCAGTGGCTGTGGTCAGTGGGGTGTGGTCACTGGTCTTGGGCAATGGGTGCAGGCCATGGTGTGTGATCAGCAGCGGTGTGGTCAGTTGTGTTGTCAGCAGGTGCGGCCAGTGGGGTGTTGGAATTGGTGTCTGCACAGTGGGTGTGGTCAGTGGAGTGTGGTCAGTGGGGGTATCATCAGTTGGATGGTCAGTGGGGTGTAGTTAGTGGAGGTGATCTGTGAGTGTGGTCAGAGGGTGTGGTCACTGCGTACGGTCACTGTGGCCAGTGAATGTGGTCAGTTGTGTAGTCAGGTGGGGGTGGTCACTTTGGTGGTCATTCGGGTGTGGTGATTTGGTGTGGTCAGTGAGCCACAGTAATTGAGGTGTGGTCAGCGGAGGTGGTCTGTGAGTGTGGTCACTGTCTGCAGTCAGAGGGTCTGGTCAGTGATTGTGGTCAGTCAGGTGGTAAATGGGTGCGGTCAGTGGGGGTGGACATTGAGTTGGTCATTAAGGTGTTGATGGTGTGGGCAGTGTATGTGGATGGTGGGTGTGGTGAATGGTGTGTGGTCAGTAGGGGTTGTCCTTGGGTTGGTCAGTGGGGTGTGGTCAATAGGATTTGTCATTGGGGTGGTCAGTGGGTGTGGTCAGTGGGGTGTTGGCAGTGGTAGATTGGATATAGGTGTGTTCCGTGGGTGTGCTTAGTGCTTATTGTCAGTGCTGTGGTCATTGGAGGTATGGCCATTTGGGTGGTAAGTGGCATGTGGTCAGTGGGTAAGGTCAGTGGGTGTGGTCAGCAGGTGTGGTCAATCCGGGGGTGGTCAGTGGGTCAGCTGTTCCTATTTCTGTTCCTATTCCTATTCCTATTCCTGCTCTGATGAGGATGGACCCTCAGACACTTGGAGGATGCTGATGAATTTTACTACTCCAGAGGCCTCTTCTTTCTTGAGTTCTTCAGTTCAGGAATTCAGTGGCAAAGGCTAATAAACATTTGTTCAAAACATCCAAACAAGAAAAGCCCCTGGGAGTAATTTAAATTTCCAATTCTTCCGTAGTTAATTAGACAGATTTCAGAAGTCTGTTCTGAATATACTATATTGAAAACAATGCAGAGAGAATAGTTTTGTACTGTTAGGATTTCTTTTTCTGTTTATAGATAGATATCATCAATATCCAATTGATATTGACTCCCAGCACCCTCTAATGCAGTCTGAATAGATATGAAAATCAAGACCCTTCATGGCTGACAATTATTCATACTTGTTCCCACCTCCTCCCCAGCATTTCCCTCATCCAACCCCTAGGACTCCTATGGATCAGGAATGGTGTGGCCAGCAGGACCAGGGCAGTGATTCTTCACTTGTGCCTGGCATTGGTTGGGCAGCGCCTCGAGTGCTGTGTCCAATTCTGAGCCCCCCAATTTAGGAAGGACATGGAGGGGCTGGAGCATGTCCAGAGAGGTGCAGCAAGGGTGGTGAGGGGTCTGGAACACAAGTGCTGTGAGGAGTGGCTGAGGGAGCTGGGGATGTTTATCCTGGAGAAGAGGAGGCTCAGGGGAGATCTCATCACTCTCTACAATTCCCAGACAAGAGGGTGCAGCCAGGGCGATTGTGCTCTTCTTCCAGGGAACTGTGACAGAACAAGAGGGAAATACTTAAGCTGCACAAGGAGATGTTTACGCTGGACATAAGGAAATAGTCCTGACAAAAAGGGTGGTTGAGCATTGGAATGGGCTCCCCAGGGAGGTGGTCCCTGAAGTGTTCCAGAAACGACTGGATGTGGCACTGAGTGCCATGGTCTGGGTGGCAAAGTGATGTTGGGTCACAGGTTGGACTTGATGCTCTCAAAGATCTTTTCCAGCCTGGGTGATTCTGTGATGATTGTGACACTGCAGGGCCCTGGGGAAGCAAGGGGCCATTGTGGCACTGCAGGGTCTCGTGGAACTGAGAGGACCATGGTGACACCGTGTACGACATGGCACCACAGAGCCAAGGGGCTACTGTGACACTGTGGGGCTACATGGAAGCAAGGAGTCCATGGTGACAGTCTGGGTCCTCCTGGAACCACAGAGGCCACAGTGACACTGCAGGGCCTTGTGGAACCCAGAGGCCACTGTGACACTGCAGGATCTTGTGTAACCATGGCTCCATTGTGACACTGCAGCACCAAGGAATTCATGGTGGCACTCGGAGGCCTCATGGAACCAAGAGGCCACTGTGACCCTGCAAGGCCTTGTGGGACCATGCAGAGCATTGTGACAGAGCAGGACCTCGTGTTATGATGGGGCCATTGTGATACTGCAGGGCCCCATGGAACCAAGGGGCCAGTGTTGCTCCACAGGGACTCATGGAATGAAGGAAACATGTTTGACACTGTGGTGCCTCTTGGGACCAAGAGACCATTGTGACACTGTGGAACCAAGGAGAGCATTGCTGCACTGTGAGACCTCATAGAACCAAGGATCCATTGTAACACTGCAGGGCCTTGGGGAATCAAAGTGCCATTGTGACCTGTAAGGCCTAAGGATCCAAAGGACATTGTAACACCAAGGGGCCCCAGGGAGCCAAAGGGACTTTGTGACACTGGGAGGCCTCATGGAACCATGGTGACATCAAGCTGGGTGCAAGTGTGGATCTGCTGGAGGGTAGAAGGCCTCTGCATAGGAACCTGGACAGGCTGGATCCAGGGCCCAAATCCAACAAGTTGAGGTTTAACAAGACCAAGTACTGGGTCCTGCACTTTGGCCACAACAATCCCTGCAGTGCTACAGGCTGGGGACAGAGCAGCTGGACAGCAGCCAGGCAGAAAGGGACGTGGGGGCACTGATGGACAGCAGGCTGGACATGAGCCAGCAGTGTGCCCAGGTGGACAAGAATGCCAATGGAACCTGGATGCCATTGGCATTCAATGGCCTGGATTATAAATATAGTGGCCAGCACGACCAGGGCAGTGATTCTTCCCGTGTGCAGCAGAGCTGAGGCTCGACCTTGAGTCCTAATTCTGTTCTGGACCTCCCCAATTTAAGACAGACATGGAGGTGCTGGAGTGTGTCCAGAGAACTGTAACAAGGCTGGTGAGGGGACAGGAACATGAATCCTGTGAGGAGTGGCTGAGGGAGCTGGGGATGTCTATTCTGGAGGAGACTCAGGGGAGACAAGGTGGTATCAGGGCACATGTTGGATTTGATCTCCAAGGTCTTTTCCAACCTGGCTGGTTCTGTGATTTTCTGAAACCACCCTTAGAGCAGTTGCAGGATGAACCCTGGGCCTCCTCTTCAGAAGGTCCAGCAGCCCAGGTCCCTCAGTTTCTCCACACAGCCCCAAAGCCCATCCTGTCAGTCCTGCAGAGCCTCTCCAGCCCCTCCTCACTGCCCAGAACAGGGAGCCCCACACCCAGACACACCAGCCCAGATGTGCCCCCCTGGCCTGTGGTGCCTCTGGCAAGGGAACAGCACAAGGCACTGCAGGAGCCTGCAGATAATTCCTGAAGCACTTGTAGAATGATCCTATTCCCAAGGGACATTCCCATGGTGCCAACTCAGGAACTGAAATGGGGAGAGGAGAGAGAGAGAAAATAGCAAACAAGGATGGGATGTTTGCAGGACAGGGAAGATGGGGATGAGCAAGAGAAAGAAATTTCTTTCAGGAAGAGTAAAGAGAATGTAAGGAAAATTAATCCACAAACACCAGAGGTTTATGTCCAAAAAGGAGACAGAGGAGTCCTTTTTGCTTTATTCGAATAAAGGGAGAGGCCATGGGGCATTCCCCTGGGATCTCTCCAATTTTTGGAGGACGCAGCCTCCTTTTATTCTAATTTCCCGGCTGCTTTTCCCTCTCTCTTTCCCCATTGGCTGAGGTACTCGAGAGGCACAGACTTCCCATAACGCCTGACACCTGACATTCCCCTCTAATGTATAACCCTCCCTTTTAATTTTTAATTCTTATAGAATTCATAGTTTCCCCCCCTGTTGCTTCTTTCATCTTCTGTTACCCAATTTCATTTACCAGCAAACCTACAGTTTGTTTGTAAAGGTAAATCTCTTTTTCCATTCATCAATCAGCAATCCCTCCCATTGTTTCTTTCATCTCTAGGTGCTAACTTTATCTACCAACAGATCTACAATTTATTTGTAAAGACAAATGTAACATTCCTCTCAATCCCTCCTCTTTTATTTTTAGTAATTGTCTTTACAAACTTTAGCTATCGTTGTCTTAATTTCTTGTTCTTGTGTCTTTTTTGGTTTTGTAATTATTTGCAATGACATTAATTTTTGTCCTTTTGTAGCCATCTCTGGGTCAGTAGGCATGTCAATAACCTGCATCCCCTTGATCACATGTTGAATAAGTTGTATTAAGCAAGGGATCATGCATGGTAAAAAGATTGAAGTCGCTACAGCACATAAGAGGAAAAAAAGCAGTTGTTTAACCCACAGTCTACCAGGTAGCCACAAAAACATGTCCCTTTCTCATCCTTTCCATGTTTGGACAGGTACATGAGCTAACTTTCTTATTCCTTTTGCTATTTGTTTCACCACTTTTCCATTGTCATCTATTTGCAAACAACAGTTTGAGTCATTTAATTTGCCGCGCACTCCCCCTTCTTCTGCTAATAAATAGTCTAATACTATCCAGAGTTGAAATATTGCATTTCTCATCTGAGTAGATTGGTCAGCAAGAAGGTCAAGAGCTGTAGCTGTCTGGTTACTTACTATTTCAAAGACAGCTTGTAACCTAACTATTTGATTTAAATTATAAATGGGTTCTCTGGCACCTGATATTAATTCATTAGGATTTTAAGTGGCTGGTCCATAGTGTTGTATGGTTTGTTTAGGTAGCCACTCATTATCACCCACTTTTGGATGCTACCCCCAGCCAGGGATACATCAATTGACCACTTTTCCCTAATTAGATCATCATATACCTTGATTTCTAACTGGTTTCCCTGAACTTGTGGTAGCAGAGAGAACAGTGGTCTGATATACCCCACATAACATATCCCGAACCAGTTTGGGGGTAACCTGCGATAGGCATGTTGGCCACAAATCCAGTAATGCCCCTTTAAAGCCCATGTCCCATTGGCAAAGGGACTTTCCCAATTTTTATTGTTATAAATAAGCGCAATGGGCCATAAAAGATCGAATAAAAATTTTAAAAATTTATTGGTTACAGAAGGCAAAAGCAAAATTCAGCGCTGGGCGACAGGGGAGTCTCCGCTCCACTAACTGCCGCACCTTCAGTCTCTTTGTTAACCCCTTTTAAGCTCTAGGGCTTCGGGTTACGTGTTCTTTCTCAGGTGTCTCTGCGCATGCTCCTCCAGTTGCTAGGGGGTCTTCTTCTGCCTTCTGGTGGTCGAGGGATGAAGGTGAGTAGTCTTCCTCAGCCGCTGACCCCTTTCCTTATAAGGTGATCCGGCGGTTTTTTTTTTGGAAGCTTACTGGCACTTAAAGCGATATGTGATTATGCAAGCAAAGCAGAACACATCCTGGCCTCACTCTCAAGGTCTTATCAAGCAAGCAAGCAAGCAAAGCAAAACAATTAACACCCTGGCCTCACAAGTCCTGGCGATATCCTTTCAAGGTCTGTCAGGCGAACAAAAGGCTCCTCATTCATCACATTTATGATCTACTGGGGGGTCAAAATAGAGCTTGCTTCCTGGGCCTAGTGGTCCCTCAACAATAGTTGCCCCACCATAGGAATCATAGTATTTGCACTTCCATGCTCCCACATGAGGTTTCCAGCTGCAGTTACATCCCAGATCTCTTTTATTAGATTTGGACCAGAACCTGCTAAAAAGAGTTTGAGTTCCATTCCAGTGTTGCCAGTTCCAGTCACCAACAATTTTTCCCACGGATATGCTTCCTGTTCTATTTAGACAATAAGTGCCTCTTTCAGAAGAATGAAGCCGCCATGGAATTCTTTTTTATCCTAAAATTTTATTCCATTATGGACCTCACTCAGGGTGCTAACCCACCATTTAGGTTCGACTGGGCTGGCCACCCAAGGCCAGTTTTCAGATCCTCCTGGCCCCCCACAGACTCAGCAATTGCTAAGGTTAAAGGTTTTTGCTACTTTTTTTCCTAAAGTTAAAAACTTATTTTCCCATTCCTGGCCCCACCCTAAATGAAAGTATAAAGGTAAGATTATTAAGAGAAACATTCTGATGGTGTTATGTAATTCCCTAACTTAATTTTTACTTTCACGTTGTCTTTTGCACCTGTGGTGAGTGAAGGCACAGAAACAGCTTAACATAAAGAAAACAGAGACAGCAAAGGGCTGGCCCCCCAGCAGACTGGAAATCCGAGAGGAGGGATGCCCACACAAACTGTTTCAGCAGGCAGTCCGTGGGTGGGCATACGAGGCTTCCCTCGATGTCGACGCACTTGCTACTGCTCCAGTCCGCCCCTGTGGAGTGTCAGTCGTGGCTTCCCATCCCTCTCCTCCAGATGAGATGTCCAAATCTCTGGGCCTCAGAGACCTTGACCCGAGTGTGATGGGTCCACCCGTGTTCAGCTGTCTTGATGGCTGTTTCTGTAGTCAGCAACACCTGGAATGGTCCACGCCACTTCACCACCAGTCGTGCTTCTTTATACTCTTTAACTAGGATCCAATCTCCTGGCTGGATGTTGTGAACAGCAAAGTCCAAAGGCAGGGTCTGTGCTAGCTGAGCCTCCTGTCAAAGAGATTTCACAACAGACAGCATCCAAGCCACACAATGTCTCAAATACACATTACTTATCTCTACCCCCCCTCTAGGCTGAGAATTACAAGGGTAAGGAATTCTAAACATTAATTCAAAGGGAGATAATTGAATATTTTTCCTGGGTCTGGCCCTTATTCTTTCCAAAGCCAGGGACAGGAGATGTACCCACAGCATCTTGGTTTTTATCACCAGCTTCAGAAGGCGTTTATTTTTCCATTCATTCTTTTAACCCGACCCGAACTCTGGGGGTGCCAGGGGGTATGCAGGTTCCATTGTATTCCTAAAGCACTCATAACTTCTTGAATAATTTTTTTTTTTCTGTAAAATGAGTTCCCCTGAGTCTATTGCTTCCACAATTCCATATTTTGGAATTATTTGTTCCAAAAATACTTTAACAACTGATCCTGTAGTTGCTGAAAAAGTAGGGAATGCTTCTGACCACCCTGTTAATTGACATACTATTATCAGAAGATATTTAAACTTTGCCACTCGGGGCATTTTAGTAAAATCCACCTGACATCTCTGGAAAGGACGTATAGCCCAAGGCCTCCCTCCCCTGGCAAGTTTCTTTGTAATTTTGTTATTGGTTTTAGCACAAGTCAAACAACCCTCAATAGCTCCTTTTGCCAAGCCAAAAAGACCCACAGCAGCATACATTTTTAGGAAGACTTCTGCCAGCCCTTGAGAGCCCCAATGACTCCATGAAGTTGTTTTAACAATTGTAAGGCCAGAGCTTTTGGGATCCACTGCCTCCCATCCCTTGTAAACCAATTATTTCCTCTTTCTTCTGCCCCACTTTTTAAATTATCTTAAGTTCCTCTGGTGGGAAAGACAGTTTCTCCGACAGCGGTGCATTTACTGGGAGTAAGGGGAGGATTTTAGAGATTTCTGGCAACAATGCGGCTTTCTGAGCTTCTTTATCTGCCAGTCGGTTTTCTATTGCCTCCTCTGAGTCCTGACGCCCCTTAATGTGGATTATTGCCACCCTTTTTGGTAAATTCACCACCTCTAATAGGTGAGAGACTAAGTTCTCATGGGCTAACATCTTTCCCCTACAATTTAATAAACCTCGTTCTTCCCACAGTTTCCCAAATGCATGTATCACCCCATATGCATATTTAGAATCAGTAAAAACATTCACTGTCTTATCCCGGTGTAACTCACAGGCTCTGATCAGCGCATACAGCTCAGCTGTCTGGGCTGACCAGGTGGGCAGTAACCTCCCCCCTTCCTTTAATTAGTTTCCCATTCATGACAGAGTATCCTGTAAAACGCTTCCCATTTATCACTCTTGACGACCCATCAATGAACACATTCTCTCCCTCAGGCCAGGGAGTATCTCTCAAATCTTCCCTAGCTCTAGTTTGAAGATCTATAACCTGGATACAATCATGGCTTTTCTCCTGTCTCCCCCTTTCTACGGGGCCATTTAAACAGGAGGCTGGATTAAAATTTTCCCCATTTTTAAATTCTAAATCTTCCTGTTCCATTAAACAAGATTCATACTGTAATAATCGAGCCCTCGTAATCCACTTAGAGGCTCTCTCAGTTAACAAAGCTTTAATTTGATGTGAAACTTTTACGATCAGATACCCTCCCCTTGTCAGCTTTCTTGCCTCAGCCACCATCAGAGCTGTGGCTGCACAGTTCTGTAGACAGTGGGGCCAGCCTCTGGCCACTGGGTCTAACAATTTAGAGAAATAGGCGACAGATCTTCGTGTCCCTCCATGTTCTTGTACCAAAATTCCTTTAGCATGTCCCAGTTTAACATCCACATGTAGTTGAAATTCTTTTTCTGCATCTGGAAGAGCTAAGACTGGGGCATTAACTAATTTGTCTTTTAATTTTCTGAAGCTTTGCTCTCCTTCCGGTGTCCATACTACGACATTAGGACTGTTTTGGGTTAAGAAGTTATATTAAGGTCTAGCTATGACAGAAAAATCCTCGATCCAGGCTCTACAGTACCCAACCAACCCTAAAAATTGACGTAGCTCCTTTTTAGTTTGGGGTAATGGTATTTGCAAAATCCCTTTTATTCTTTCTGGATCAATACACCGTAACCCCTTGAAACACCCTGTAACTCCCTCCTAGTTAGTTACTCCGGGGGAGCTAAAGGGTTTTACATAAGATAAACGAAGGAATCCAAAAGAGGCTCTTTGTCTTTCTCAGGGATCTTGTTTATTGCATGATGACTCCGTAACAAAGAGGGGACAAAGAGAGGGTTAGGATCTCTGCTAACGGACTTTTCTAGGGAAAAGGTCAGGGAGGGGACTTGGCAAGAAGCCAATAGGATGTGGACACATAGGGTAACAGGAGAGATTAGGGAGGACAGAGGCCCTTATGGCTTTCCTGCCAATGATATAGGACCCTAGAAAGAGTTATAGCATTCCTTCTACCCCTGGTTTTGGGTTACAACATCTCCCCATTTTTTTGTTTTTAAGTGAGGGAAGGATATTCTATTTATTTTGATTTGAATTATGATTTTGCCTACCATTGATAATTGGCGGAAGAATTGGATTGTTTTATGTTTTTCATTTCTATGTGATTAACTACAGAGGTAGAAGGAATGATACCATTAATGGCCTTGAAAATTAAATATCGTAGGATCCCGAACGCCATTATTACAAGGAAAAGAATAACAAAGAATAACAGAATTGTTTTAACTATAGAGGTCCACCACCCAGAAAACCCCTAGCCTCTGAACAGTTCATCCGATTAGGCTGTTAACTTGGAAAGGGTTCATCACTGGGTTGAGTGGAGGGTAGGTTTTCTCTAAAAGGAAAAACAAACATTTTAAAACATGTTATGGGTCTCTGTCTGCCGGAATGTAGTCCTTTATAAAGCTTTATTCTCTTCTTTCCGGCGGCGTCTTCTTTTCGAAGCAATGGTTACTTTCTTCTCATCTCCTTCTGCTGGAGCTGGATTCTTTGGAACAAACGGTTTGACCCACTTCTGGGGAATTCACTGAGGGCCTGAGGGAGTGGATATGCATGCATAACCCCTTCCCCAGGTTACCAGCTCACAGGGACCTTTGGTTTCCCACGTTTCTGGGTCCCTGATCAAAACTGGTGGATGCTGAGACAACTTGAACTGTTTACTGCTGTTAAAGTGACGTACCACAGGAGGACTCATATTTTTAAATGAGCAATTCAAGAAATTGATAGTGAATAGGGCTTTGCACAGCTTTTGCTGTGGAGACATCCACCCAGTTGAACTGCTCTGTCTAGCTAGAACCTGTTTGAGCGTCTGGTGTGCATGCTCAATTACAGCTTGGCCTGTGGGGGAGTGGGGGATGCCAGTTTTATGTCCCACTCCCCACTGCTGGACAAATTCCAGGAACTCCTTGGATGTGTATGCTGGACCGTTGTCTGTTTTGATTTTCCTAGGTATTCCCAACACTGAAAAGGCTTGCACTAGGTGTTGTTTGGCATGCACAGCCCTTTCTCCTGCATGGGCAGAGGCATAAACGGCACCTGAATACGTGTCAATACTTACATGGACATATTTGAGGCGTCCAAAGCTAGGAATGTGTGTGATGTCTGTCTGCCACACTTCACAGCTGCCAAGGCCTCGGGGATTAACCCCCATACCCAATGATGGCATGGCCTGGAGCTGGCAGCTGGGACAGGTGGCCACGATGGCTCGAGCCTGACTCCGTGTTAGCTGAAACTGATGGACCAAACCTGGTGCATTCTGGTGGTACTGCTGGTGGCTCAGTTTTGCCTGTTGGAAGATGTCAGGTAGGCGTGCTTTCTCAGCTGGGCCTGCAAGAGAGTCTGCTTTACGATTCCCTTCTGCAATCTCGCCTGGAAATCGGTGTGTGACCTCACATGCATCACATAGAAAGGATGCTCTCTATGTGAAACCAAATAGATTAGCTTGGAGAGCAGTCTAAAGAGATGCTCATTATCGATGTCTTTGAGCACTGCCTGCTCCGCTCTAGAGACTACCCCAGCAACATAAGCTGAATCTGTTACCAAGTTAAATGGCTCCGAGAACTTTTCAAAGGCTCTCACAACTGCAGCCAGCTCGGCTATTTGGGGAGAGCCATCCACAAACTCCACATCAGCTTCCCAATGCTGAGTCTGTGGGTTTCTCCAAGTCATCACCGACTTATGAGAGGCCCCTGATGCATCTGTGAACACTGTGAGCGCTTTGAGTGGTCTCCTCTTCTCACGAGGAATGAGGTGGAATTCCTCATTGAACAACTTATGAGCTGGGCCCTGTTTAGAGATAATTGGAGGCTGGCATTGCTCTGGAGCAAGTGCTCAAACATTTCTTTGGTCATCCTTTTAGGAGAGTTTCTTCCCTCCTCAGAAAGTTTGATTGCCAGGTAAATGCATGCAAAGTCACAACTAGCCAGCTCACGCAGCCTCATCCTTGCCTTCTGAATCAGCTGAGCCATCAGCTCTTGTGGCTGAGTGATGGTCTTGGATTTTTGATGGGAGAGGAAAACCCACTCTATGATTAAGAGTGAATTATCCTGCCCGTTGATCCACTGGAATATTAGACCATGCAGGTGTGGCAGTGTCCAAGTTTAGGACAAAACTGGGGGAAAGCCTCCAAAGGAGCCCCCCAAAATAAACCCCCCTCACAATTCCTCCCCCCCACTGGGCTCGGAGAGAATTTTACTCGGGGGGAAAAGTGGAAAAAACTTGTTTATTAACAAACACAAGAAAAAACACTTCCCAGCAACAGGAAAGTACAATCCCAGATGACAAAAGAACTGTTTTCACCGAAGTGAGAGACGGTCGCTGCTGGGAAGGGTGAGAAGCTTCTTGGGCAGGCTCCGGAGGCAGTCTCTGATGCTCAGGTCCCGTCCAGAGCCGGTACAGATCTTGGAGCTGAAGGAGAGAAAGGGGGAGGGGAAGGCAGCAGCAGCCAGGGCAGAGCCAGGGCAGCAGCAGCAGCGGGGCAGAAGCAATAGGGCAAAAGCAGCGAGGCAGAAGCAGCGGCCGGGGTAGCAGCAAGCACGCAGCAAGCATCAGCAGCAGCCCAGGTGTTAATGAGATTGTTCTTAAAATGAGTCCCATTGTCTGACTCGATCCTCTCAGGGGTGCCATGCCTCCACAGGACCTGCTTTTCCAGGCCCAGGATGGTGTTGCGGGCTGTAGCATGAGACACTGGGTACGTCTCTAACCATCCAGTTGTGGCTTCCACCATGGTCAGGACATAGCGCTTGCCCTGGCGGGTCTGAGGCAGTGTGATGTAGTCAATCTGCCAGGCCTCTCCATACTTATACTTAGACCACCGCCCCCCATACCAGAGGGGCTTCACCTGCTTGGCCTGCTTGATGGCAGCGCACATCTCACAGTCGTGGATAACCTGAGAGATGCTGTCCATGGTTAGATCCACCCCTCTGTCTCGTGCCCACTTATAGGTGGCATCTCTGCCCTGATGACCCGAGGCATCATGGGCCCATCGAGCTAGGAACAATTCTCCCTTGTGTTCCCAATCTAAGTCTATCTTCGACACCCCTATCCTTGCAGCTTGATCTACTTGCTGATTATGTTGCTGCTCCTCATTGGCTCTTCTTCTTGGGACATGGGCGTCTACATGGCGAACTTTTACAGGTAGTTTCTCTAATCGAGTAGCGATGTCTTTCCACTCTTCAGCAGCCCAAATTGGTTTTCCTCTGCGCTGCCAGTTCGCCTTTTTCCATTTCTTCAACCATCCCCACAGAGCATTGGCTACCACCCAGGAATCAGTGTATAAATAGAGTTTTGGCCATTTCTCTCTCTCTGCGATGTTAAGGGCCAGTTGGACAGCTTTGAGTTCAGCGAATTGACTGGATCCACCCTCTCCTTCAGTGGCCTCTGCAACCCATCGTGTGGGGCTCCATACAGCCGCTTTCCATCTCCGGTTCATCCCCACGACGCGACAGGAGCCATCAGTGAATAGAGCATAACGTGTTTCCTCTGCCGGTAGCTCGTTGTATGGTGGAGCTTCTTCAGCCCGTGTCACTGGTTCTTCTTCTTCATCTGCGACAGTAAAACTTTCACCTTCGGGCCAGTTTGTAATTATTTCCAGAATCCCAGGACGATTTCGTTTCCCGATTCTGGAACGCTGAGTGATGAGGGCTATCCACTTGCTCCACGTGGCACTGGTGGCATGGTGGGTTGAGGGAACCTTTCCGCTGAACATCCACCCCAGCACCGGTAGTCGGGGTGCCAGGAGAAGCTGTACTTCCGTACCAATGACTTCTGAGGCGGCTTGGACTCCCTCATAGGCGGCCAAAATTTCCTTCTCCGTTGGGGTGTAATTGCCCTCAGACCCTCTGTAACTTCTGCTCCAAAATCCCAGGGGTCGGCCTCGGGTCTCACCAGGCACCTTCTGCCACAGGCTCCAGGACAGACCATGGTTCCCAGCTGCAGAGTAGAGCACATTCTTTACCTCTGGTCCCGTCCTGACTGGGCCAAGGGCCACTGCATGAGCGATCTCCTGCTTGATCTGGGCAAAAGCTTGCTGTTGTTCAGGGCCCCAGTGGAAATCGTTCTTCTTGCGAGTGACCTGGTAAAGAGGGCTTACAATTTGGCTGTACTCAGGGATGTGCATTCTCCAAAAGCCTATGGCACCTAGGAAAGCTTGGGTCTCTTTCTTGTTGGTAGGTGGGGACATAGCTGTAATTTTGTTAATGACATCAGTAGGAATCTGACGCCGTCCATCTTGCCACTTCACTCCCAGGAACTGGATCTCACGTGCAGGTCCCTTAACCTTACTCTTCTTGATGGCGAAGCTGGCTTCCAGGAGGATTTGGATAATTTTCTCTCATTTCTCAAACACTTCTGTTGCTGTGTTCCCCCATACGATGATGTCATCAATATATTGTAGATGTTCCGGAGCCTCACCCTTTTCCAGTGCAGCCTGGATCAGCCCATGGCAGATGGTGGGACTGTGCTTCCACCCCTGGGGCAGCCGGTTCCAGGTGTACTGCACGCCCCTCCAGGTGAAAGCAAACTGAGGTCTGCACTCTGCGGCCAGAGGAATGGAGAAAAACGCATTGGCGATGTCAATGGTGGCATACCACCTTGCTGCCTTGGACTCCAACTCATACTGCAGCTCCAGCATGTCTGGCACGGCAGCGCTCAGCGGTGGAGTCACTTCATTCAAGGCACAATAGTCCACAGTCAGTCTCCATTCTCCATTAGATTTTTGCACAGGCCAGATGGGGCTGTTGAAGGGTGAGTGGGCTTTGCTAACCACCCCTTTCATCTCCAGCTCACGGATCATCTTGTGAATGGGGATCACAGCATCTCGAGTCGTCCTATATTGCCGGCGATGTACTATTGAAGTGGCAATTGGCACTCGTTGCTCTTCTCCTTTCAGAAGTCCTACTGTAATGGGATTCTCACATAGTCCAGGCAGGGTGTTCAATTGCCGGATATGCTCTGCCATTACAGCCGCTATCCCGAATGCCCACTTAAGGCCTTTTGGATCCTTAAAATACCCACTCCGAAGGTAATCTATGCCCAAAATGCATGGGGCCTCTGGACCAGTCACAACAAGATATTTCTTCCATTCCCTTCCAGTTAAACTCACTTCAGCTTCCACCAGGGTGAAGTCCTGCGAGCCACCTGTTACACCAGCCATGGAAACAGATTCTTCCCCCACATATCTTGATGGAATTATCGTACATTGGGCACCTGTATCAACTAAAGCTCGGTACTTCTGTGGTTTCGATGTGCCAGGCCACCGAATCCACACAGTCCAAAAGACACGATTTTCCCTCGCCTCACCCTGGCTTGAGGCAGGGCCCCTCTAAGCCTGTTTATCTTTCTTCCCTGGGGCATGCATCTTAGACGTTCCTTCGAGAGGGTCAGACATGTCATTATCACTATCATATTTGGCACTTTAGGTACGGGCAACAGGAGCGGCTCTCCTTCGGATGGAACTTCCGCTTTCAATCTTGCCTTCCTTCAACTCCCTCACCCGTCGTGCCAGAGCAGCCGTAGGCTTTCCATCCCATCTCCTCATGTTCTCTCCAGAATCCTGCAGGAAAAACCATAGCTCGGCCCGGGGAGTGTACCTCCTCTCCCCATCAGGAGAATGTCTACTTTGGTTGCCAGGACGCCTAATTTGCACCGCTGAAATTTGGAGGAGGTCCTCCTTAATTTCCTCCCTGAGCCTCTTATGATTTTCCTCTATCTTGTCCTCTAAGTTCTGCAAGCGTGTTTCCACGGCGGAGATTCTGGCATGGGTTGGGCCATGCACAGCATCCGCGTATGCCCGGAGCTTCTTCACCATGTCCAGCACTGTTTCATATACCTCTTCCCGCTTCATTATTGCCAAAGCAGACACATATTCAGATGGCCCGAGTCGCACCAGCTTCCTCCACATTACAGGTGTGCATGGTACCAGGTCTGGGTTCCTAGTTGTTACATCATCTGAAAAAATAATCTCCGCCACTGCCATCTCTCTCAAACGTTGGATCCCTTGCTCTATGGTTTTCCACTTGGTCTGTTGCATATACAGGTCATCGGCACACAGATATCTTTGTGCTACGCTGTCTAAAACACGTGCCCAGAGGCTTTGAGGGTTAGCCTCCCTCATCATACCTTGGTCGATGACCGGATCATGAGACAGGGATCCCAGGTGCCTCACCTCAGTGCCATCTAGGATGGTAGCCTCGCCTGCTGCATCCCAAAGCTGAACTAGCCAACTAATTATGGATTCATCGGGCTGTCTTGTATAATCCTTTCTTAAACCACGAAGATCTTTTAAGGACAGGGACTCATTATTAGTTTCTGATCTCACACCAGTGGTTTTAACTCTTGATTTTACATCAGGAGGTGTTGAAGGTCCTTCTCCTGCATCCTCATCATCACCCTCCACTGGCCGATCGGTCTTCTTGGTGCACTTCCCACTCCTTGTACTGGTAGCCACAGCCATTGGTTGAAGCTTGCTTTCTAATTTCATCCCTGTCCTCGAGCCTGGGGTGTTAACTACAACAGTCTGAGTAGCTGGCATAGTAGCTATGTTATCTCCCTGTTCCCTTTCCTTTGTT
This sequence comes from Oenanthe melanoleuca, assembly GCF_029582105.1. Lineage (NCBI taxonomy): Eukaryota > Metazoa > Chordata > Aves > Passeriformes > Muscicapidae > Oenanthe > Oenanthe melanoleuca. The sequence goes on along the minus strand of NW_026612650.1, from coordinate 7,307,384 downwards.
TGTTGTTCTCCACTATCTAACAGGGTACGATAAGCATACGCCAGAGCCCAGCTCACTGCAGTAATTTTTTTCCCCTGGAGCTATTGTGGCATTTCTCTTTCAAATATTTTACCACCTCAGCTGGGTCCTGAATTTGCTCATGTGAAAAATCCCAAACCATAGGATCAGAAAATTCCTTTAACATCTGGCCCAGGTCCTGCCATTTCCCACACCACTCAGGACTCCTCACACTTTGTCCTGCCGCTAAATCAGGAGTCGCACCAGCACCTCTAGAAATCTCAGCCCTGATTTTATATAAACTGTAAACCGTGTAGTGGAAGCTTACAACATTAAACATCAGAAAGATGATCTCTTTAATACTAAAGGAGAACTGCACATATCCTAATAATGATGTAAAAAATTCAGAGGAGACAAAGGGAAGCAAAGGCTGAAAAGCCTCCTCCCCTGCTTCTCCTCTAATAAACTGGATGCATATCCATAACCAAGATCCAGAAGATATCCCTGGAACAGATTCCAGCATTTTCATAAACCTCTTACAAGCCATTGCAACCAAGCCCAGTCCAATCAATATTTTGGTCATTATCCCTCTAGTATAAAATCTACCAATAAGGGACAGTACTGGAGCTATTTCCGGGCAGGAAAATAACCCCAGAGACCAAAGAGGCATTAAAACCTCAAAAAACCCCAGTATCCAGAACCACATACTGAAATCCATTCCAAACAGCATTATATATAGTTACACAGTTTTTTCCACTTTCTTCGGTTCCCCGTACGGGCCACCAAATTATTTGTCCAAGTTTAGGACAAAACTGGGGGAAAGCCTCCAAAGAAGCCCCCCAAAATAAACCCCCCTCACAATTCCTCCCCCCCACTGGGCTCGGAGAGAATTTTACTCGGGGGGAAAAGTGGAAAAAACTTGTTTATTAACAAACACAAGAAAAAACACTTCCCAGCAACAGGAAAGTACAATCCCAGATGACAAAAGAACTGTTTTCACCGAAGTGAGAGACGGTCGCTGCTGGGAAGGGTGAGAAGCTTCTTGGGCAGGCTCCAGAGGCAGTCTCTGATGCTCAGGTCCCGTCCGGAGCCGGTACAGATCTTGGAGCTGAAGGAGAGAAAGGGGGAGGGGAAGGCAGCAGCAGCCAGGGCAGAGCCAGGGCAGCAGCAGCAGCGGGGCAGAAGCAGCGGCCGGGGTAGCAGCAAGCACGCTGCAAGCATCAGCAGCAGCCAGGGCAGCAGGGTAAGCCAAGCAAGCACAGCCCCCGGGGCACCACCCCCCCGGGAGGGGGGAGAAAGGGCACCGGCAGCAGCTCCATGCAGACAGCAAGGTGTGGGGGCGGGAGAGGAGCAGACATAACACCAACCCAGAACAGGCAGTTTTCCCAAAACAATGAATTTGATAGGCAGCTCAGGTTGATAACGGTGAGCCTGCTTCTCTGCCAACGCTTTTTGTACCTTTTCAATTGCAATTTTTGCTTCTGGGGTAAGTTCCCTGGGAGAAACTAGCTCTCTTTCTCCTTTCAATAAATTAAAGAGAGGTTTTAGGTCCTCATTAGTGAGGCCTAACCAGGGCCTTACCAATTTAAAGACCCACACAGGGAATGGACATCTGCCAAGGTTTTGGGATTACAATTAATTTCTAATTTCTGTGGAACAATAGTCTGTGCAGTAATTTCCAAGCCCAGGTACTTTCAAGGTGGCATCCTCTGAACTTTGTCTTCCTGCAATTGAAATCCAGCAGAGGTTAAAACTTTAACCACTAGGTCAAGTGTGTGTTGGAGTATCAGGTTATTGGGAGCACACACAAGCACATCATCGATATAATGTAATATTATGGCTTCCCTTCTTTGTGCACGCACAGGGGACAGCAATGAGGCTACATACCACTGGCAGATGGTAGGACTGCACTTCATGCCCTGTGGCAGCACTTTCCAGTGGTACCGCTTCATTGGTACTTCTTGATTTATGGAGGGAACTGAGAAAGCAAACTTTTGGGCATCTTCAGGGTGTAGGGGGATTTGGAAAAAACAATCTTTGATGCCTATTACAGCTAATTGCCAATTTCGGGGTAACATTGTTGGGGATGGCATCCCAGGTTGAGGAGACCCCATGTCTTGAATTACTTTGTTTATTTCTTTGAGGTCATGTAATAATCTCCCCTTGTCCTTCCCCAGTTTCTTTATTACAAAGATGGGGGAATTCTAAGGGCTTGTGGTTTCTTCAATATGGTTTTTTGCTAATTGCTCCTCCACAAGTTCTTCAAGCGCCTTTAACTTTTCCTTTTTCATTGGCCACTGTGCTACCCAAACTGGGGTGTCACTTAGCCATGTTAGTTTCTGGGCAGGGCGCTCCACAGTAGCCAATTCTAAAAATCCTGTGGAGTTTTTGGAAAAAACAATCTTTGATGTCTATTACAGCTAATTGCCAATTTCGGGGTAACATTGTTGGGGATGGCATCCCAGGTTGAGGAGACCCCATGTCTTGAATTACTTTGTTTATTTCTTTGAGGTCATGTAATAATCTCCCCTTGTCCTTCCCCAGTTTCTTTATTACAAAGATGGGGGAATTCTAAGGGCTTGTGGTTTCTTCAATATGGTTTTTTGCTAATTGCTCCTCCACAAGTTCTTCAAGCGCCTTTAACTTTTCCTTTTTCATTGGCCACTGTGCTACCCAAACTGGGGTGTCACTTAGCCATGTTAGTTTCTGGGCAGGGTGCTCCACAGTAGCCAATTCTAAAAATCCTGTGGAGTTTTTGGAACAACCATTTTAATTCCCCACTGTGACATGGAGTCTCTCCCCCACAAGGGACATTTGTAATCTATTACAAATGGACGAACACTAGCTAATCTCCTATCTGGACCCTCAATTTGCACCATGGTTTTTGATATTTTAGCTAATTTAATTCCTCCTATACTTTGAATTTTCCCAGCCACAGGTTGCAGTTCCCAGTGTGAAGGCCATATCCTTTCGGGTATGATTGTCACATCTGCCCCTGTGTTAAGCACCCCTTCCACATGGAGGTGATCTGATCCATGTGTTAGGTTGCATGCCAAAGAAGGTTTTTCCTTACCTACCACTTTTGCCCAGTAGGCCTCAGGTGCTTTCCCATCTGCTGTGACTTCTGCTGGAATGGGAATAGCCTGAGCTAATATCTGCCCCTTGCCCAGGTAGAATGGTGGCTGAGGAGAGCGTGCTAATATTATGAGGCAGGATACTTTTCCTTTCATAACCATGGGAGCTACTTCAATTTCTAATTGTGTGTGTGCTGTGTTTCTAACAACAAAATACTCACTCTTCATTTCCATGTGCAATACGGTCACGTCTACTAGGCTGCTTGACAGATCCACTGTAATAATTGTCCAATCAGTAGTCCTGAAATGAAAACCTTTTGTAGTTTCCAGCCTGACACGACCACAAGGCTGCCAGACCTGGTGAACAGGAGAATTAACATTTAAATTATTTGGTATACCCACACTTTTTATCCCATTCTCCCGCTTTGTTTTTAAGAGAGAGGCTTTTGCCACAGTAGTGCCCGCAGTATTTATATTTTTGCGCGTTATGATGTTAAGAGCAGGCACGCGCTGCAAACTCAGTTTTTTCTTTTGTTGGACTTTTTGTGTTTCTGGTTAAGAGGGCATTTCCTAGCGAAATGTCCTTGCTTTTTACACTGGAAGCAGGTGATATGCTGCAGCTGTTCAGGTGGCACAGGTTGCTTCCTTTCTCGTGGTGTTTCAGCTGCTGCAGGCTTGGATGGAGCTGGCCTTGGATTCCTTTTTGGTACTCTGGACAATTCTGCTTTACTGGCGCAGGCTTCTATCATTTGTGCTAGGTTTGGTTCAGGGTACATAGGAAGACTTAGAATGATTCTGCGACAGGCCTCATTGGCATTTCTTTGTGCCATCTCTTTTATTAATTCAGCCTGGGTTGCTGGATTATGGACTTGTCTTTCCACCTGCGCACGCAGACAATCCACAAACTGCAAAAAAGTCTCAGACACATATTGTTTTACATTAACATAACTGCCAGTTATCTCAACTGTTGGTAACTGATTAAAACTTTTTTTAGCCACATTGCAAATTTTATCTAAAACAAATTTGGATAATACTCGAGTTTGTGTTTTAGGGCAATGCCAAGTCCCTTTACCACTTAAATGATTTAATGTTAATTCATTATCTTTCAAATTCTTGGAATTGTCAGTGCTTTGGTGAAGCTCTGTTAAAAGAATCCCTAAAGAACGTTTCCACATATTAAACTACACATCATATTCTGAGGGAGTTAGCAAACACCTGAAAATATCTTTTAGATCATGAGGTGTCATTTCATTTGAGGTGAAAGTTGCTTTCAGCATACCCTTGAAAATTTCACTGCTTCTACTAAATTCTCTTTGCACTTTACAAATTTCTTTTTTATTTTGATATGAGAGAGGGTTATACACCCTTCTTCCATTTTTTCTACCCACATAAATTACAGGAGCAGCTGATGGTATATTCTTTTCCTCTAAGTTTTGGACTGCAGAGCTAGATACAGCCTGCTTTCTCCCGCTGCTGTCAGCCAAGGCTTCACCTCCCCCTCCTCCTCCTCCTCTTCCCTCAGCTTCTGGGCTGTCCCCCGGGGCCCCGCTGTAGCCTGGAGGATTGTTATTTGTAACCTGAGCCAGGAAGAGGTGACTAGGGTGAACTATAGGTGTAGGATTAGGATAGGGGACAGGGAAGGGGGTGGAGAAGAAAGGATTGTGGGATGAAGAAGCTGGGGCATGCCTGCCGCCATGGACCATGTGGTCCCGCTCACTGTAAGACAAAGGAAGATTACTTTTTGGAGTATCATCAGAGTTCCGTTGAGGTAAATTCGAAAGAGATGGATATAAAGAGGATTTCTTGACAGACTGCTCAGAATTTACAGCATTTGGATCCTTTTTAGAGACAGGGGAATTTGGAGAAGATGGGAGGGGTTTCAAAGCTTTTATCTGTAGCTGTCCTTTATTTTCCAATTGTAATAATTGTTTGCGAATTTTTAAAAATATAGGGAGGAACAAAGCTGTAGCAGAATTACCTTTTTCTATTTTAGAAGTCAATAAATTTCCTATTTCATCCCAAAATAAAACCGAATTTATATTTTGTTGTTCAAAATTTGGAATTTCTTTAGAAAGCCAAGATACAAATTGTATTATTGTTTTCTTTTTAATTGCTACATCTCTTGAACTTATCAGTTCTTTAAGCTGAGAAATAATACTCTTTTGTTGTGCCGATAATTGTGAGCTCATTTTGATGTTATCAGAGCAATTTGCACGATATCCTATACCTTCACGGAATAATTACACAGAGAACAACAACTCTTTTCCGACCCGAGTTTAAAAAACCCCGCCAGAAAAGGGAGCGCGGGCTCTCCACGGTCTGGGATGAAACCCTGAACACGTGGCCCGCGTTCCGCCGGCCGTGCCAGCTCTGGGGAACCCCTGCCACTCCAAGCAGGGTTCTGGGGAGCCCCCAAGAGCTGCGCAGCGCCGGAGCCGCCTGCGGCACCGGTTCGAAAGGAGTTAATGTAGCGATCCCGCTTGTCTCTGTGGGGGACCGCTCCTTGGAGGAGCTGCCGCTGCCGCCCGAGGTGCCGCAGCTCCCGCGGCAGCCCTGGGTCCTAAAGCCCGCCCCGCTGCCGCACCGCGACCGTCTCCGCCCGGGGAAACCCGTTCCCTCTGGGATCCCCGCCTCAACCAGGGAGTAGACTTTACCTGTTCTGACGGACTTTGGTTTCTCCTGTGATTCGTGAAGGATGTTTATTTGCCAGCCGGCTCTGTCCAGCTCTGAGAGTAGAGTTATCGGCCATGTCTTTCCCTACCTGGGAGCTGTTTAAAATCAGCTAGCCAAGCAAGGAGGGTAGTTGAACAGACCAAACGAGCCTATTAAATCCCTGAAAATGGGATCCAGCTACCTGTGGGCTAGCAATTAAAACAAGCCCCACGTTGGGCGCCAACTGAAACACCCTGTAACTCCCTCCTAGTTAGTTACTCCGAGGGAGCTAAAGGGTTTTACATAAGATAAACGAAGGAATCCAAAAGAGGCTCTTTGTCTTTCTCAGGGATCTTGTTTATTGCATGATGACTCCGTAACAAAGAGGGGACAAAGAGAGGGTTAGGATCTCTGCTAACGGACTTTTCTAGGGAAAAGGTCAGGGAGGGGACTTGGCAAGAAGCCAATAGGATGTGGACACATAGGGTAACAGGAGAGATTAGGGAGGACAGAGGCCCTTATGGCTTTCCTGCCAATGATATAGGACCCTAGAAAGAGTTATAGCATTCCTTCTACCCCTGGTTTTGGGTTACAACAACCCCTCAGTCAGAATGTGTCCCAAATATTTGACCTTTTTTTCTACTAACTGAGCTTTCTTTTTGGACACTCTAAGTCCTTTTTTTACAAGGAAATTAAGCAGTTTTACAGTAGCCTCTTCAACCACCTTTTCCTGCTCCCCCGATAACAGTAAATAATCTACATATTGCAACAGCTTAACTCCTGAGGGTGGAGTAAACTCTCTTAATATTTTCTGCAAAGCTTGTCCAAACAAAACCGGTGACTCTGTATATCCCTGGGGAAGGACTGTCCACGTCAACTGTTGTTTTATCATCTTCCCTCCTTCCTCTTCTGTAATCGAACACCCCCAGAAAACATCCTTCAAATCCAGTACAGAATAATACCGACGTGAAGAAGGGATCTGATTTAGGATTGTATATGGATCCGGAACTGTGGGATGCCTTGGTTTGACAATTTCATTTATTATTCTTAAATCCTGCACTATTCTATATGTTCCATCTGGCTTCTTAACCAGCAGGATAGGGGTATTATAAGGAGACATACATGGCTCCAACAGACCTGCTTTTAGCAGGGACTCAATAACAGGCTGTAACCCCTTCTTTCCCTCCCTTGAAAGAGGATATTGCTTTTTAGATACCACTTGTCCCGGTTGTTTTAAAGTAATTTGGAGAGGTTCTATATCTAGTTTTCCATATTTCCCTGGGAATGTCCACACTTCTGGATTTATTTCGGTATAAGCCTTCTCAAATATTTTACACAAAGATACTACAGTTTTGGACTCTGTGTCACTTCTTACACTACTAATTTGCATTCCCATTCTAGCCATCAGATCTCTTCCCAGTAAATTACAATCACAATTAGGAACAAACAGGAATTCATGCAGTTCAAACCTGTCCCCCACATCGATTAACAGTGGTTGAATAAAATACACTCGCTCATCCTTTCCACTCACTCCTTGAATAACCACAGATCTTTTTGACAATTTTCCACCCTAGGGTATAAAATTTAAGGTGGATCGAGAGGCCCCTGCATCTACCAAAAAAACCACACCTCCTCTTTATTCGGACTCAACATAAAAGTTATCAAGGGCTCCTGAATGGTGGGTCCTTGATATAATAGGAGCCCCTGACACCCCTAACAATCCATTTCCATTATCCTCTGGACTTCCTCTTCCTGAGGGTCCAGCTGTTTCTGTGGACACTCATTTTTCCAATGCCCTTCTGCCCTGCAAATAGCACAGCTGGTTCCTCCCCAGCCGCGGTTTGGGTTGGCTATCCCCTGTTGAAGAGGGAATGCCTCTGCCACTTCCCTGTGGCCGACCCCGTCCCCTCTGTCCCGGGGGACCCCTTGGACCCTGCAGTTTATTTCTCCGGGGCTGCAAAATCATCATCTTTTCCTTAGCCTTTGCCTTTTCCTCATCCCTTCTCACATATATCTGCTGTGCTTTTCTAACCAATTCTTCCAGAGGCTTATTTTGCCACTTTTCATCTTTTTGTACTCCTTTTCTTATATTACACACCGTATACCAGAGCCTGTGCCTGTCCTGTCACAGTCCAAACACTTCTCCCCCACTGGTGCTCCCAGTGAGCACGGCCCGCAGCACCACAGGGGGCTGGGCGTCCCGCAGCCTCACGGGCGGCTGGGCATCCCGAGCCTTACGGGGGCCAGCGGACACTGCCGGCCCTGCCAGGGGGTGGCAGGGTCAGGCACAGCCCGGCACAGAGCACCGGCTGCCCCACAGGCCCCAGCCCATGTTCCCGGTGCCGCACATCCGTGCCCGGTCCTGCCGCTCATTGCCTCATCCATATCTATCACACACTCCTCTTCAATTCTGTTCTAACGCACAAACACTCTCCATCCAGCCGCCGCTGTCGAGACCCTCTCTCGACTCCCGTTTTTGCCCCTCAGGCCATGGACTATCACGACCCCTTCTCGATTTCCCTTATTGCCACCCCAGGGCATCTATATAACATGGCCTTAATAAGCCCCTTTGACAACTTATACTCTGGCCACACAAAATAACAATATTTTACCATAATTGTCATAGTTACCTCTGAGTGAATACACAATCTGTCCCAAGACCCCAGCACTTTCCCCAAGGGACTCTCCGGGGGCCCTTTCCCGGCTTCACCCTTCCAACCCTCCATGGGTGTCCTGTTTCACCTGTGCAACCAACCCTCCATGGACGCCCTCCCAGGTGTACCTGTGCTGCCTTCCGTGGGTTCCCCGTTTCACCTGTGCACCCCTCCATGTGTGCCCTCCCAGGTGTACCTGTGCTGCCCTCCGTGGGTTCCCCGTTTCACCTGTGCACCCCTCCATGTGTGCCCTCCCAGGTGTACCTGTGCTGCCCTCCATGGGCGCCCTCCCAGGTTTGCTCCCCGAGGATTCCATTTTACTCACCGGTGAGATTTTCAATGGTCCTTCCCTGCAGACTATTCACGGACCCCTGGTCCGCCACTCGTCTGTCTCCTGGACAGTCTCGGGAACCCAATCCATCGCCCAGTGCCAGCCGGCACCCAGGGGAGCTGATCACCGAAACTGGGTGAGGCGCACCTTCAGCTCCACCTGCTGCCTGCTGCCCTGGACGGTGGAAATATCCCGGACACGAGTCCCCAAATTGTAAGGAAAATTAATCCACAAACACCAGAGGTTTATGTCCAAAAAGGAGACAGAGGAGTCCTTTTTGCTTTATTCGAATAAAGGGAGAGGCCATGGGGCATTCCCCTGGGATCTCTCCAATTTTTGGAGGACGCAGCCTCCTTTTATCCTAATTTCCCAGCCGCTTTTCCCTCTCTCTTTCCCCATTGGCTGAGGTGCTCAAGAGGCACAGACTTCCCATAACGCCTGACACCTGACATTCCCCTCTAATGTATAACCCTCCCTTTTAATTTTTAATTCTTATAGAATTCATAGTTTCCCCCCCTGTTGCTTCTTTCATCTTCTGTTACCCAATTTCATTTACCAGCAAACCTACAGTTTGTTTGTAAAGGTAAATCTCTTTTTCCATTCATCAATCAGCAATCCCTCCCATTGTTTCTTTTATCTCTAGGTGCTAACTTTATCTACCGACAGATCTACAATTTATTTGTAAAGACAAATGTAACATTCCTCTCACAAACAAAAGTGAAGCAAAGGAAATGCCTGGGGCAGTTTGGGGTTGCCAGGCAGCCCTGGCTCTGAGCAACAACATCTGCAGTGGGACAGCAAACTCACAGCTCATGGGAACAAACTTTATGGCTGACTGCAGAGGCCACGACAAACCTGAGTGGTTTTCCTCCCATCCCCAGCCCTTGCTGGCCCCAGGGGCTGATGGCATTTGTGCTCACTCAGCTCCATCTCCCCACAGCAGCACCATGGGGGTGCTGACGCCTGCTCTGTGCAGTGCAAACAGGGGCTCCTGAGCCAGTGCTGCCGTGTCTGTGCCTGCAAGGATGCGGCACCTGTGTGAGCTGGGGGAGGGGCCAGGGCTGCAGAGTGGGGATGTTGTTGGCAGGTGCATGAGGACATTCTGGGACGCTGCCTTGGGGTGTCCAGCGCAGTGGGGATGGATCAGCCCCTTCTCTGCTGCTCCTTGCCAGGGTCTCCCACTTGCAGGGACCTTGCAGAGCACCAGCCATGCTGTTTGCCCCCAGCCTGCCCATGGCCAGCCTGGGGCTGCTCACGGGGGTTTTCTCTGCTCAGCATTGGCCTGGCCAAGTGTTGTGGGGAGAGCCTGGGCAAGGAGCCTGGAGCCCCCAGGCCCTGCCTTGAGGCGTCAGCGCTGCCCCAGCAGTGCCCATGGCCTGTCCCTGCTGCAGCCCCGGCACTGCCACCCCCAGGGCTGTGCCTGGCCCCGAGAGCACTCAGGCCCTGCAGCAACACGAGGGGCAGGAGGGCAGTGGGGCAGTGGCACGGGAGCAGCACTGGCAACACCAAGTGCTGCTGCTGCTGGGCACAGCTGCTGTGCCAGCCCTGATCTGCCCCAGCTCTGCACACAGACATTGCTGCTGCAGCTCCAGAGAAGGGAAAAAAATGCAGCATCTCTGGAAAAAACTTTTCTGGGAGAGAGATCCTTTAGTTCATTGAAAGCCATTTAGAGCACAGCTCCTCATTTACATATATTGTGGATCACAGTTAATTTGAAGAGAAAAAAATGAGAAAAGGAAGAAACAATAGCCTTCATTGTGGACAACAATAAAAAACTTATACAAAGGAAAAACACCAAAATCTGTCAACAAACAAAAACGTTATATGAGGAATTACTTTTATTAAAAGTTATTGGCAGAAATTTGTAACGAGGTTAATTTTTCTGAAATGGTCCACTTATCAGTGTCCATATTGCAGTTTTGAGCTCCTGGTTCCTCAGGCTGTAGATGAAGGGGTTCACGGCTGCAGGCACCACTGAGTACAGAACTGACAGGGACAGATCCAGGGATGGGGAGGAGATGGAGGGGGGATTCAGGTAGGCAAACACTACAGTGCTGAGGAACAGGGACAGCACAGCCAGGTGAGGGAGGCAGGTGGAAAAGGCTTTGTGCCATCCCTGCTCAGAGGGAATCCTCAGCACAGCCCTGAAGATCTACACATAGGAGAAAACAATGAACACAAAGCATCCAGATGTTAAACAGATACTAATCACAATTAGTCCAAATTCCCTGAAGTAGAATTTGGAGCAGGAGAGCTTGAGGATGTGTGGGATTTCACAGAAGAACTGGCCCAGGGCATTGCCCTGGCACAGGGGTAGGGAAAATGTATTGGCTGTGTGCAGCAGAGCATTGAGAAAGCCACTGGCCCAGGCAGCTGCTGCCATGTGGGCACAAGCTCTGCTGCCCACAAGGGTCCCATAGTGCAGGGGTTTGCAGATGGACATGTAGCGGTCGTAACACATGATGGTCAGGAGATAAAACTCTGCTGAAATGAAAAAGGCAAAGAAAAAGAGCTGAACAGCACATCCTTCGTAGGAGATGTTCCTGGTGTCAGAGAGGGAATTGTGCGTGGCTTTGGGGACAGTGGTGCAGATGCAGCCCAGGTCAGTGAGGGCCAGGCTGAGCAGGAAGAAGAACATGGGGGTGTGCAGGTGGTGGCCGCAGGCTACGGCACTGATGATGAGGCTGCTGCCCAGGAGGGCAGCCAGGGAGATGCCCAGGAAGAGGCAGAAGTGCAGGAGCTGCAGCTGCCGCGTGTCTGCCAATGGCAGCAGGAGGAAGTGGCTGATGGAGCTCCTGTTGGACATTTGCTGTGTCTTGGTATGGGGGCCTGTATGAAAAGTAATCATGGAATAGTTCAGTTTGGAGAGGACTTTAAATATTCCAGCCCAGCTTGGTGGCCCTTTCACCCCACTGCCTGCCCAGGGCTCTGCTGCCTGTAGCTGCCCCTGCCAGCAGCTGCTTCCCTGTGCCCAGGGCTTAGCCCTGCCAGTGCTGCCAGAGTCCAGCCCAGCCCTGGGGGCTCAGCTCTGCCCTGCAGACCCCTCCCAGCCCAGGGCACTGCTCAGGGCCAGCTTTTCCTCTGCAGGCTCTGATGGCAGCATCAGAGCAATCCTGAGGATGTTGGAAAAGAGACACTGATGCTGCCTGTAAGGGACCCTGTGCTGATTTCTTTCTTTGCCTGGTTTATTCAGACTTGAGAGAAATTGCTTTTATTTTTCTCAACCTGAACAGACAGATGAATATCAATGTGCAATTTCCCATCCAGGCAACCTAGAGAAGTAGATTATAAAATCAGGATTTTCCCTTTTATGCAGCCTCTGCCTTGCTGTGCTCCCTATGTAATCTACTTGGAAATGTTCTGGAGTTAAATGTCATGCTGGAAGCAGTCCTGAACAATGCAGCATCCTCACCACAATTCCAAGAGCACTTCCAAGCCTTACCAGCTGCCTCCTTCCACCCAGAACTTGTCCCCAGTGCTGGGAGCAGCTCCTAGGGCTGGCTGAGAGCTGTCCCTGGCAGGCAGCAGAGTCCCTGCCCCAGCACAGTGCCCTGGGCTGCAGGACCCTGCTCTGCAGCACAGCCCTGGGCACCCCTGGCTGCTCTGCACAAGAGAGAATCAGAGAATGTACTCATAGAGTCTGTAGGCATTGGGATGTTCCCGATTTAGGAGATTGCTCCAGGAGCTGCAGCTGCATTATCCTGCAGCCAGAGGCTGCTGCAGTGTCAAGAGCTGGGAGTGATTCTGTCTCAGCCACTTCTGAGCACTATCCCAGCCCTGACTGATTGAAGCTTTCTGTGCCTCTGTGCTGTGCCTGGGGTGGCTGCATGAAGTGCCCCAGCCCTGCTGGGGTCTGAGAAGAGTTGCTCAGAAAGACCAATGTGTTTTTGAAGCTCTTCTTGGTTGCCAGGATCTCACTGTGAGCAAGGAGCCCAGCCCAGCTCAGCAGCACAGACACAGCACAAGTACTTTAATGACCCTCTTGGGGTTTGTGCTGAGGCCCTGAACATCAGTCCCTGAGAGGGAGCTGAAGAAGCCTCTCAAGAACTCAAAATCAGAATCAAACTCCAAAGTTTCTTGAAATTTTAATGGGCCCCACTGAGGGACAAAACTGTAAAAGTGCCCCCAGGTTCCAGTTAGAGCCGGATATTAGAGGCAGAGATGAAAGGTAGCAACAAAGAGAAGCCAAGTCTTGGTGCCCTGGGGTACAGCAGGGTCTGCGCCACCAAGGGATGAGAGGAGACACCCTGTCCTGAGCCACTGGGACCTCCTGGCACAGCCCCAGCAAGGCTGGCAACTGTCATCCCTTGTGCTGCCCTCAGCATCTCCCCCCCACATCCCAGTGGCCTCAGGGATCTGCTGGGACCAGTCCCTGGGGAGCCTTGGTCAGGAATGGCCCTGGGTGGCTCCTTCATGCTTCCAGGTTTTTCCAAGGACTTTGGGTTTTGCTTTTGCCTTAGAGTCTCTGAGAGCTTTGTGGAATCATGGCCTCAAATTATCTGCTTTAATTAGACACTTGGGAGCCTTTCTCAGTAACAACATTCCATGGGGCTCCTTAATGTTTCAAGATACTTAAGGTTTTTTAAGGTACTTTCCTTTTTCCTTTCCTCTATGAGTCTCAATAGTTTTTGGGCAATCATGGCCTCTAATTCTCTTCACCAAGGAGTCCATGAGGAGCCTGTGTTGGGGATGGACCTGCAAGAGTCCATCTAAGAGCCTCTCGTTTGTTCTGCCCAACTACCCTCGCCTGAGGCCTAAAGAACTGCAGTTTAAAGGCACTAGCCAGGGAAGAGAAGTATGCCAAGTGACTGTTCTCAGTTGGTGCCCATCCCAACCAAGGGCGATCTGCTCCCTCAGGTGTGAGAACAATGGACTGGTCACGGTGTGTTGCTCCTACGCAGGCTACTTGCTGCAGGACTGATCACAAGGACTGATGGTGTGCCTGGAGCTTGCCATGATGCACTGCTCCTACGCAGGCTGTGGGCCTGGAGCTTGCCATGATGCACTGCTCCTACGCAGGCCACTTGCACAGCGTCCTGTTTCCACCTGCTTCTTTGAGCAACGATCTCCACATACAATAGTCCATAAATCTTCCCCCCTTTTTGGCCAGTCGCCCAACGCCTTGGAAAAGACTATAAAACATACCTTCAAACTGAAGACCCCTGAGATCTCCCCGGACGGCAACGGACCTCGGCTGCTTCCACGAAGATCGTCTGCCCGTCTTGGTAGCTATAATCCCAACCCCCTTTTTCTCTCTCTCTGTCTCTGTCTCTCTCTCTCTGTCCCTCTATCGCATTCTGTTAGCACTAAATAAAAATGCATCTTTTGCAAAAGTAAACTGGTTTTGTCCCCTGTTGTGTCTTTTGCGCTTTGAGATCCCTAAAAGAACCTATCAGGACTCCGCATGTGGTGTGGACCCTGACAGGACCTCTGTGGGACCCATTAATGCTTTGAGATATTTTGGGTTTTTCTTCTAACTTGCACTCCTAGAAAGGTTTGAGCAATCTCCTCTGAGGCCCTGAGGTTCCAGGGCTCAGCATCAAATGCACCACAGAGTTCTTTGGGATCAAGCAAGTTCTTACAAACCATGGCTCTGCCTTGATGTCCCTCTTGTCTGGTGTTGTTCATTAGGAAGGTTTTCTGCTGCAGTTATGGAGAAATATTTCAAAGAGCTTCTAAGAAATATGTATTCCTATTTTAAAGGGTGCATTTCATTACTGTTTCTCTTTAGAGCAAAGGTGATTGCAGCATTCTGTCATTGATATTGATCCAAGGTCTCTCCTCAGGAAGTCTGGCCTGCTCAGAGAAGCTGTACCTTGAGGTCTAACCTAGTGTGGACAACCTTGCTGCACATTACCCAGCTCCATCCTGTCTGTCCTCTCTCACCTGGGACCTGCTTTGCTTGGAGATCTGGCTGCACTCAGGCAAACAAGGGTTTTCTTCCTTTTCTTTTTTTTAAGCAATTGAAAACTCCTGAGTTTCCCCATTACAAACAGACACCATCCTCAATTTGTTTCAAGATGCCACCATGGAGATTCATATTCCCAAGGGAGAGCCATGCAAGATGTGTTTTAGACCTTTGGACTCCTTGGTTCCACAAGGCCTTGTTGTATCACCATGGACTCTTGGTTCAGTGAGGTTCTGTCAGAATGGATGTTTGTTTCCATGGGGCCCCAGAGGGTCACAGGGGTTTTCTTTTTCCTGTATTAATTAGCAGCAAACCCTACTGACAGAGCCAAATGCCTTGGAAGGAGGAATGGGGACATTTGGAGTGATGGGTTTTGTCTTCCTAGGGCACAGTGACATTGGGTGGGGCCCTGGAGATGGCTGAACACAGGCCTGCCCATAGAAGGGGGAAGAGACAACAACCTCTGTCCATGGAACTGCAACAGCAGAGAGGTCAGGCCGAAGGCTGGGCTTAAAAGACTGTTACCAGCACAGGAAACATCAATGTGAATGGAAAGATGTGTGCTAATGTCTTTACAAATCATTTGGTGGGTGAAGGCATGGGTGTTAAGGTCTTTGAAATGGGTCGTAACATTTCTACTGACTTTAGGCAGCAGATATATTACCGGGCCCAGACAGCTTGGCTCCTGAAACAGACAAGAGTCTGCATAAGGCTGAAAATCTGAACTTTAGGGGGAAATGCCAGGTTCAAGAGGGAATATGGGGTAGGCAGTTGGGAAGGCTGTACCTTCCTAGAACTTCGGGTAATGGAGAAAGGAAGAGGGCAACATCCGGCCAGGAATTTAGGATAAAAGGAGTCTGCACCATCTGAAACCTCAAGAGAGAAAATCCCATGGGTGTGTCCACAAGGGGATTGCACTCCTCAAGGGGGTGGGGGGTTGCTGGAGTACCATGCTGTGTCTACGAAGCATCAGAACTACTCAGGAGGGGGACTGCAGTACCAGGTTTTGTCCACAGAAGAGACAGCACTGCTCAGGGGAGGGGGAGTGGTTGCAGTAGCATGCTGTGTCCACAAGGGTGCAGCACTGCTCAGAAGGGGGGACTGCAGTACCATACTTTGTCACAATGAGGCAGGACTGCTCCTGGGAAGAGGCTGCAGTACCGCCTTCTTTCCACAATGGTGCAACACTTTTTGAAATGTTGGGCTGCAGTAGTGGGCTGTATCCACTAGGGGACAGCAATTTTGGGGGGAGGGGGGGCTGTAGTGCAGAGTTTTGTCCACAAGGGGGCTAGACTGCTTGGCGCAGGGGCGGCTGGGTACAGTATCAGTTTGTGTCTACCACAGGGCAGCACTGCTTGGGGGGTGGGCTACAGGACCATGCTGTGTCCACAAGAGGACAGACCTGCTTGAAAGGGGAGGCTGCCGCACCAAGTTTTTTCAGGAATGGGGTAGCACTACTCAGAAACAGAGGGGACTGCAGTACCAAGCTGCATCCACAAGGGGGCAGCACTCCTCATGTGGGGTGTGCTGGAGTATCATGCTGTGTCGAGAAGGGGTCAGAACTGCTCGGTGTGTGTGTGGGGGGGGGCTGGATGCACTACCAGCTTGTGTCCACAAGAGTGCAGCATTGCTTGGAAAGAGGGAGCTGCAGTACAAAGCTGTGTCCACAGGGGGCAGCATTGCTCAGGGAGCAGGCTGTAGTACAGGGTTTTGTCCAGAAGGGGACATCACTGTTCGGGTGGCAGGGCTGCAATACCATGCTGTGTGCACAGAGCACAACAGTTCTCAAGGAGAGGGGCTGCAGTACCACACTGTGTCCACAGGGTGGCAGCACTGCTTGGTGGGAAGGCTGCAGTACCAGTCTGTGTCCAAATTTGGGCGCCACTACTTGGGGGAGGGGGTGCTAAAGTACTGGGTTTTGTCCACACGGGGGCAACACTGAATAGGGGGAAGGCTGCAGTACTAGGCTTTGACCACAAGGGGATAGCCCTGCTCGAAGGAGGGGGCACCTGCACTACCGGTATGTGTCCACAAGAGGGCATTACTGCTCGGAAGGTAGGGGCTGCAGTACCATGCTGTGTCCACAATGGGGAAGCACTGCTGAGGGGGGTCCTGCTGTACCAGTCTTTCTCCACCAGGTGGCAGCACTGATCAGGTGGGGGTTGCAGTACCAGGCTTTGGCCACAAGGGGGTAGCCCTGCTTGAAGGAGGGGACACCTGCAGTACTGGTATGTGTCCACAAGAGGGCATTACTGCTCTGAAGGTAGGGGCTTGTCCTGGGGTGATGTCGCAGTGCCCTGTATCTCCAAATCGTGTGTTGTTCATGCCTGGAGAGTTTGTTTTGTCTAGCCAGGCAGCAACCCCCCAACCCTGGGCACGAGCTGCCACAGGCAGGCCAGCAAACCCCACCCCTTGGCTTGCTTTCTGCTGCTCCTGATGCTTGTCACTTGCATACTTTTTTTCCTCTGCTGCTTCTGCGCTTTTTTTTCCCCTGTTGCTTTTGCTTTACTTTTCCTTCCCTTGTTAGCTAGGAATGCCTGATCCTGGGTGGCCTGACATCAAGGAACCCCAGACGCGTTTTGCCCCCCCCAGCATCGGAGACGATCTGAGATTGTACACCTACTCAGACGGGTGACAAATTCTTTTGGCATCGGTGGGTTTTTTTTTTTCCCTTGTGTTGGGGGGTGTTTTTTTGTGTGTTTGTTAAAATAAACAAGTTTTTTCCACTTTACCTCTGAGGAAATTCTTCCCAAACCCGTAGGTGGGAGGGGAAGAGTTTTTGGGTGTTTGGTTTAGGGGAGCTCCTTTGGAGATTTCCCCCTGATTTGTCCTAAACCAGGACAGAGTTGCAGTACCATGCTGTGTCCACAATGGAGAAGCACTGCTAGGGGAAGGGGTGGGGGGGAGGGGGGCGGGGAGCGTGCTGCAGTTCCATATTGTGTCCACAAAAGGAGAGCACTGCTCGGAGGAGAGAGAGCTGCAGTACCAGTCTGTGTCCACAAGAGGTCATCATTCCTCAGGAGGGGGTGGCTGCAGTACCATGCTGTGTCCAGAAGGGGGAAGCACTGCTGAGGGGGGGGCCTGCTGTACCAGTCTTTCTTCACAAGGTGGCAGCACTGATCAGATGGGGGTTGCAGTACTGGGCTGTGTCCACAAGGGTGCAGCATTGCTCAGGGGAGGTTGGAGTACTGTGTGTCCAAAAGGGGACCGCATTGCTCGGACTGGGGGCTGCAGTACTGGGTTGTGTCCAAAAGGGGCAGCAATGCTCAGAAGGGGGAGGCTGCAGTACCATGGTATCTCCAAAAGCAGACAGCATTGCTCGGAGATGGGGCAGCAGTACTAGTCTGTGTCCACAAGGAAGCAGCTCTGCTCAGGGAGGAGGCTGCAGTAATATGCTTTGTCCAGAATGGGGCAGCACTACTTGGAAAAGGGGGGCTGCAGTACTATGTTGAGTCCACACAGGGGAAACACGGCTTGTGGGGGCGGGGGGGTGGACAGAAGTACCATGGTGTGTGCACAAAAGGGCAGCACTCCTCAGGTGGGGGGCTCTTTCCACAAGGGGGCAGCAATAACCAAGGAGGGATGGGCTGCATTACTGCTTTGTGTCTACAAGCCGACAGTACTACTCGGGCCCGGGGGTGGAGGGGGGGGGGGGCTGAAATAGCAGTCTGTGTCCACAAGAGAGCATCGCTGCTCAGAAGGAATGATCTGAAGTTCCATGCTGTGTCCAAAAGATGGCTGCACTGCTCATGGAGGGTGGAGGTTGCAGTACCATTACGTGTCCACAAGGGGGGAGCACTACTTGAAGGGTGGGTTTGCAGTACCCAACTGTGTCTACAAAGGGACAGCACTGCCAGAGGGATAAAGAAGGGTGCAGGACCATGCTGTGTCCACAAGTAGGCAGCACGGCTCAGGGAGAAGGCGGCCTCAGTACCGGGTTGTGCCCAGCAGGGGGCAGCACTGCTCAGGGATGGAGGGCTACAGTTCCATGCTCTGTTCACAATGGGGCAGTAGCACACAGAAGGAGGCGGCTGCTTGTACTATGCTGCATACAGAAGGGGGCAGCAGTGCTAGGGTTGGGGGCTGCAGTACCGGTCTGTTTCCACAAAGGAGCAGCCCTGCTCGTAGAGGGGGGTCTGCAGCACTGACTTTTTTCCACAAGAGGACAGGACTGCTCGGGGAACGGGTGAGGGTTGTAGTACTGGGTTGTGTCCAAAAAGGGGCAACAATTCTTTGGGGTGGGGGGCTGAAGTGCTATGCTGTGTCCACAAGGGGCAGCACTGCTCTGGCCGGGATCTGCAGTACTGAGTTGTTTCCCAAAGGGATAAGCACTGCTCATGGAGTGGGGGGGCTTCAGTGCCGAGTTTTGTCAACAAGGGGGCTGGACTGCTTGGCGGGTGAAGGGGCTGCTGTACTGAGTTGTGTCCACAATGGGAAACACTACTCGAAATGGGGGGCTATAGTACCCAGCTGTGTCCACAAGGAGGCAGCACAGCACAGGGAGGGCAGGGGCTGCAGTACCATGCTGTTTTGACAAGGGGCAGGACAGCTCAGAAGTAAAGGGCTAGAGAACCGGGCTGTGACCACAAAGGGACAGCACTGGTCAGGGGGTGTGGTTGACACAGTATCGAGTTGTGTCCACAAGGGTGCAGCACTGGTCTGAGGGTGGGGCTGCAGTACTGGGTTGTGTCCTAAAGAGGACAGCACTGCTTTTTGGAGAGGGGGAAGGGAGGGGCCTGCAGTACCATGCCGTGTCACCAAGGAGAACACACTGCTTGGAGGGCTGCAGGAATGGGTTGTGACCACAAGGGGGCAGAACTTCACCGGGGGGGGGGGGGGGGGGGGTGGGTTGCAGTACCAGGCAGTGTCCAGAATGGTGCAGCACTGATCTAAGACAAAGCTGCATTACTGGGTTGTGTCCAGAAGGTGGCTGCAGTACTCAGAAGGGTGGGGCTGCAGTACTGGGCTGTGCCCACAAGGGTGCAGCACTGCTCAGGGAGAGGGGTGAGGGCATTATTGGATTGTGTCCACAGTGGGGCAGCACCGCTCCCATGGGGGTCTGCAGTACCATGCTGTGTCCACAAGGGGGAAGCACTGCTGGAAAGGGAGGGGCTGCAGTAATAGATTGTGTCCAGAATGAGGCAGCACTACTTGGAAAAGGAGGGGGCTTCAGTACCACGTGGAGTCCACAAGGTGGCAGCACTGCTCCGGGGAGGGGGCTGCAGTATTTGGTTTTGTCCAAAAGGAGGCAGCACTGCTGGGCGAGCTGGGTGAGGGGGCGGCTGCAGCCCTCCCTGACCTCCAAGTGCCTCCCTGGACCCCAAGAGCTCCTACGGTGCCTGATTTTTTCGTCATTGCTCCTTAGTGTCCCTCCGAGCTCCCCCAAGTGTCTTCCAGACCCTCAAGTCCTTTCTAAATTTCCTCCCCAGGCCTAAAACTGCCCCAGAAATGTCTGGGGGCCAGTTGGGGGCCAGTTACCCCAAAATGGCCCTTTTACCCTAACTGAGAAAATTATTTTAAAAGTACGAAAGGACTATAAAAAGGAGTGATAAACATGAAGTGGGAGAAATGAATAGCCAATACTGGTCAATTAACTAATGAAGGGAATTGTGTTACTTAGAACCAATGAACCAAATTTTTTTTGGTTGCTAAAAATGTATTGGTTTTTTACATAAATATAAAAATATGATAATAAAATATAGAATAATATAATAATATTAATAAAAATATTATTATACTTTTAACTACTATTATAACTTTTAATTATTAATTATTTTTATAAATTATATTTACAAAGAAAAATGCATAATTTTGTTCAAATGTTTTGGGATTTCAGTCCTACGTGGCCAATTTCAGACACAGTGAGGCTGGGGGTGAGGAGCACTTTGTCCAAATAGGGTCAGCTGCAGGAAGTTCATTCTTGGTCTGTGCTCAAACCTCCTAAGGAGACATTCAGCATCTAGATAACTTAAGGAATGCTTAAGTCACCTCTAGCCAGAACTGAAAAATTAGAATAATATGCCCTTGATTGAAATCAAAATTCATGAGGCGCACTTTGAAATCTCCTTCCTTGACAGAAATCCAAGCTGACTCCAATCAGTTGCACAAGCCCTGGAGACTTGAAGACAATTGAAGGAAGACAAAGAGCTCCTGAAATTTTTCTGTATTTTGATTAACTCCACTTTGGGGAGATTTGAGGCTGAGTCCAGGACCCTCAGGCACTGAGACAAGGTTGAAGAAGCTGTTCAAGGAGTCAGAAACAAAACTCCATGTTCCCTGGAGCATCAGAGGCCCCACTGAGGGCAGGGACTGGCATAGGCTCCCCTGGGACTGGTGAGAGCAGATCCTTGAGGGCAGGATTGCAGGAGCCAGAGGCTGTGAGCAGGAACTGCAATGCTGAGCAAGGCCTGGGCTGGTTGGAGGCAGCAGAAAGGCCAAGGGCTGAGCCCAGGCCTGGCCCAGCAGGGCCTGTCCCTCACGGGTGGCTCAGGGTGAAATACTTAAAAAATTAGGATTTTAGTTACCTTGTTGAAAGTAATTAAAAGTTAGAAGGGAGTAGTTATCTGAAACTGAAATATTTGATTGTCTGTCATTTTATGTTTGCTCAGCTGCTCTTGCAGTTGGAAAAGACAAAACTAATGAGCGGACCCAAAGGAACATTGACAATGCAACCAGAACCCCATTCTTTGAAAAACTGGACTATCCCCAAAAATCATTTGTATTTTCATTGATAGAAAACGACCCCAGACTTAAGAAGTCAATCATGCATGCTTAATAGCTATTCAAGCTAATTACCATAGGAGGCAGGGGATGGGAAGGGCTGTTATTATGAATATGTATTTGTTTGAATCCTTTGCTAATAAATAGACTTGGTGATCACATGTGATTTTGCAGTGTGTATTAGAGGATTACCTCACGCTGCTGCCCAGCGCTGAATAAACATACACTTTGTAGCTTTAAATTGTTAGAGAGTCTTTTGTCCGTCACAGTTGAGTATCGGTATTAGACCAATACTCATATTTTGGTAAATCAGGGGCTGTTCCTGGGACAGGGGGATTTGAGGGGCAGCAAGGATAAATGTCATCAACCTGTGTGATACTCCAGATGCTCATGGAACCAAAGGCCAGTGTGACACTGCAGGGCCTCATGGAAACAAGAGGCCATTGTGAGCCTGCAGGGCTGTAACACCCCAGAACACTCAAAATGCTGGGGGTAAACAAAGGTTCCTTTACTTGAGCTTGGTGCATAGAAGAAATCCCAGCCAGATATTCTCAAGAGGTCAAAATGAAACCAAAATTTTACTGGCAAAGTATAAAAAAATCAAGGAATGCTTGAAAAGGATTTAATACAACATCCAATTCAACATAAAACAGTTATCATAGCAATTTGAATAACTTAGCTCATTTAACCTTAGAAACCTTCTAACACTTAAATTGTTGAGGTGCCCAAAACTGTCCCATATAAAGGACATTAGGAGAGGAGAGACAGAGACAGAGACAGAAACACAGAAGCTCTATAGAAAGACACACACATGGCTACCAACTCTTGGGGTTCCAGTGTGGGTGAGACACAGACCCCAGCAGAAGGCAGGGTACAGACCATGGGCTGAGCTCCTGCCCTGTGTTTTAAGCCCCTGGGCCTTTGTGGGCCTCCCCCAGGTGGGACTTGTGATTGCTGGGGCAATCAGAGCCTGGGTCAGCACCAGCCCACTGTGTGACTGATTGACAGCTCATCCCGAGGTGTCTGGGACATTGATCTCATCCAGCCTCTGACAGTGACCATGGTGACACTGCGGAACCTCATGGAACCATGGGTCAGTTGTGACAATGCGGGTCCAGGGACACCATGGAGACACCATGGAACCTCATGGAACCAAAGAGACCATTGTGACAGTCTGGTGCCTCATGGAATCAGGGGGACCATTGTGAAACTCTGGGATCCCATGGAACCAAGGGTCAGTGATGAAGCAGTGGGGCCGTAGAACCAAGGAGCCACTGTGACACAGCAGGGCTGCATGGACACCAGGGGCCATATTGGCACTGCAGAAGCAAGGAGAGCATTGTGACACGGAGAATATTGTAACAAGGAGAGTATTGTGGCACTAGAGGCAACTCCTGGAAGCAAGGGGAACACTGGTACACTCTGGGGCCCCGTGGAACCAAGGGAACACAGAACAGGTCTGTCTGTCTGGGCCTCCTGGGGCCACCTGACAGGTCTGGCTGACCTTGCCATGTCGAGGGCTGTTGCTCATCAGCCCCTCAAGTACTGGGGCTCTGTGATTTCCTTCCTGTGGAAAAGAACCATCCTTCTCGTTGAAGTGGCCATGGCCAACATTTGGATTCCTGCTCCTAATTCCCTTATATGCAAAGATTATTCCCAGATGAAATCTGTCAGGACAAACAGATTTGGCTGGTTTGGCTACCCAGGGGTCACTTCTCATCTGCCTTTCAAACACTGGGACCCATGTGCTTTTCTTTCTTATGGGGGAAAAAAAGCACCTTTGACATCTAGGCACCCATGGCCACATTTGGGATTCCACCTCCAGAATTCCTTATATCCAAGGGTAACTCTGAGACAAAAGCTGCCATGACTGACAAGTTTGGCTGGCCTTGGCTTCCTGATGGCTGGCTCTCATCTGCATTTTGAAACACTAAGACTCGGTGCTTTCCTTCCTAATGAAAATAACTCTCCTTCCATGCCAGGCACTCTTGGCCAAAATTGATATTGCATTTCCAAAAATCCCTATGTCCAAGGATTGCCCCAGATGAAAGGTGCCAGGAGAGACAGGTCAGGCTGGCTTGGCCTATGGTGCTCATCCCTCATCTTCTTCCAAAATACTTGGCCTTCACACTTTTCTTTCATATGAAAAAAAACATTCACCTCGACCAGGTGCCCATGGCCAAAACTGGGATTCCACTTCCAAAACTCTGTACATCCATGGATTGCTCCCAAGTGAAAGCTGCCAGGACAGAGAGGTCTGGCTGCCCTTGGCCTCTCAGAGGCTGCCTCTCACCTGCTTTTGAAACACTGGGGCTCTGTGCTTTCCTTCCTATGGGAAAGAGCGATGGGTCTTGTCAAGGCATCTGTGGTCAGAACTTGAATTCTGCCTCCCAAATTCTGTATGTCCAAAAAATTTCTCCCAGGCAAAAGCTGCCAAGACAAAATGGTCTGGCTGGCTTGGTCTCCCAGGAGCCACCTCTCTCCTTTTCTGCTTTTGAAATACTGGGGCTCGGTTCTTTCCTTCCTATGGAAAAGAACCATCCCTCTTATCAATGCAGAAATGGCCAAAATTGGGATTCCACCTCCAAAATTCTGTGTATCCGAGGGTTACTTTCTGATAAAAGATGCCAGGACAGAATTTAGGCTGCCTTTGGGCTCTGATAGCTGCCTTCCATCTGCCTCTGAAACACCAGTGTTCCATTCTGTAAGAGTCCATCTAAAAGCCTCTCGTTTGCTCTGCCCAACGACCCTCACCTGAGGCCTAAGAAGACCACTCAAACTGCAGTTTAAAGGCGCTGGCCAGGGATGGGAGGAATGCCAAGCCATTGTTCGCAGGTGGTGCCCATCGGACCAGGACTGGTTTCTCAGGAGACTGGTTTACGGATAGTCACGGTGCACTAAACTGTGTTTAGTCGACAAGGCTCCCACAGGTGCAAGAACAATGAACTGGTCAGAGATGGAGTGCCCTGTGTTTGTTTCATCGACAAGGACTCGCTTGGGCTTGTTGTGGGTTTGTTCCCCCCACGGAACCCAAAGCGTCCATGAAAGTCCTCACCTGTTTGGCCGGTCGCCCGACGCCTTGGAAAAAGAGTATAATAGACATGCTCAAACTAAAGACCCCCGAGATCTCCCCGGACGGCAACGGACATCTATTGGCTGGTTCCACGAGGATCATCTGCCCATCTGGTAGCTATAATCCCAACCCCTTTTCTCTCTCTCTCTCTCTCTCTCTCTCCGTCCCTCTATCGCATTTTGTTGGCACTAAATAAAAGTGCATCTTTTGCAAAAGTAAACTGGTTTTGTCCCCTGCTGTGTCTTTTGCACTTTGAGATCCCTAAAAGAACCCATCAGGACTCCGCATGTGGTGTGGACCCTGACATTTAATTGGCGTAGTCGGCAGGATTCCCTGATACTGGAGGAGTTGGGGGTTTTCTGTGCACTTTGTACCAGGGGAAGACCTGTGCCATTTCAGCCGCACCCAGCCTGTCAGTACTGTAAGGACTGAACAGTGTTGGAAATCAAGGGAGGTGGTATTGGGTTCTTCCTGCAATCTGCACACAGACCCAGGTGGAGAATTAACTCCATTTCAGTTATCAGAGAATTTTTTGTAAAGGATCTCAACTGTGCAAAAGATGGGACTTGTGTTTTTGATGTGTATGTGCTGTTATACTGCTTGTTGTAGTTGAGGAGAGAACCTCTCAGGCAGTTTTTGATCCACTAACCCAGGCAGGGAAGAAAGGGGATTTTCCTCAGCGAAAGGCTGGGTGTTTGTTGTTTTGGACCCCTAACCCAAGCAGGGAAGAAGGGGATTGTCCTCAGCTAAAGGCTGGGTGTTTTCTTGTTGGACCCCTAACCCAGGCAGGGAAGAAAGGGGATTGTCCTCAGCGAAAGGCTGGGTGTTTTCTTGTTTTGGACCCCTAACCCAGGCAGGGAAGAAAGGGGATTGTCCTCAGCGAAAGGCTGGGTGTTTTCTTGTTTTGGACCCCTAACCCAGGCAGGGAAGAAAGGGGATTGTCCTCAGCTAAAGGCTGGGTGTTTTCTTGTTTTGGACCCCTAACCCAGGCAGGGAAGAAAGGGGATTGTCCTCAGCTAAAGGCTGGGTGTTTTCTTGTTTTGGACCCCTAACCCAGGCAGGGAAGAAAGGGGATTGTCCTCAGCTAAAGGCTGGGTGTTTTCTTGTTTTGGACCCCTAACCCAGGCAGGGAAGAAAGGGGATTGTCCTCAGCTAAAGGCTGGGTGTTTTCTTGTTTTGGACCCCTAACCCAGGCAGGGAAGAAAGGGGTTGTCCTCAGCTAAAGGCTGGGTGTTTGTTGTCTTGTTGTTGACTACTTGGGCTGCCCTGGGCTGTCCAGCACAGTGGGGATGGATCAGCCCCTTCTCTGCTGCTCCTTGCCAGGGTCTCCCACTTGCAGGGACCTTGCAGAGCACCAGCCATGCTGTTTGCCCCCAGCCTGCCCATGGCCAGCCTGGGGCTACTCACGGGGGTTTTCTCTGCTCAGCATTGGCCTGGCCAAGTGTTGTGGGGAGAGCCTGGGCAAGGAGCCTGGAGCCCCCAGGCCCTGCCCTGAGGCGTCAGCGCTGCCCCAGCAGTGCCCATGGCCTGTCCCTCCTGCAGCCCCGGCACTGCCACCCCCAGGGCTGTGCCTGGCCCCGAGAGCACTCAGGCCCTGCAGCAACACGAGGGGCAGGAGGGCAGCAGGGCAGTGGCACGGGAGCAGCACTGGCAACACCAAGTGCTGCTGCTGCTGGGCACAGCTGCTGTGCCAGCCCTGATCTGCCCCAGCTCTGCACACAGACATTGCTGCTGCAGCTCCAGGGTAGGGAACAGAAGGGGCATCTCTGGGGAAAGTGTTGCTGGGAGAGAGATCCTTTAGTTCATTTATAGCCATCAAGAGGGCAGCTCCACATTGACACAGACTGTGGCCACAGGGAAGATGGAATAAATGAAAACTAGTAGAATGAAAGGCTTTTATTTGTGGAAGATATGAAGAACCTAAAACAAAATTTAAATACCCCGTAAGGAAATGAACAAAAAGTGTCAAAGAGGACTTTCATTAGAAGTGATTTACAGAAAATGATAAGCAGTTTAATATTTCCTGTACCACCCAGTCATCAGTCTCCCCAGGGCATTCTTGAGCTCCTGGTTCTTCAGGCTGTAGATCAGGGGATTCAGGGCTGGAGGCACCACTGAGTACAGAACTGACAGGGACAGATCCAGGGATGAGGAGGATATGGAGGAGGGCTTCAGGTAAGCAAATGACGAAGTGCTGAGGAACAGGGAGAACACAGCCTTATGAGGCAGGTGGAAAAGGCTTTGTGCCATCCCTGCTCAGAGGGGATCCTCCACACAGCCCTGAAGATCTGCACATAGGCTTTGTGGTGCAGATGCAGCCCAGGTCGCTGATGGCCAGGTTGAGCAGGAAGAAGAACATGGGGGTGTGCAGGTGGTGGCCGCAGGCTACGGCGCTGATGATGAGGCCGTTGCCCAGGAGGGCAGCCAGGGAGATGCCCAGGAAGAGGCAGAAGTGCAGGAGCTGCAGCTGCCACGTGTCTGCCAATGGCAGCAGAAGGAAGTGTCTGATGGATCTGCTGTTGGACATTTGCTGTGTCTTGGCATGGAGATCTGTAAATAAAGCAGTCATGGATTAATTTAGTTTGGAGAGGACTTTAAATATCCCACCCCATCTTGGTGGCACTTTCCCCCCACTGACTGCCCAGTGCTCTGCTGCCTGTAGCTGTCCCTGCCAGCAGCTTCATCCCTGTACCCAGGGTTGGGCCCTGCCAGTACTGCCAGAGCCCAGCCCAGCCCTGGGGGCTCAGCTCTGCCCTGCAGAACCCCTCCCAGCCCAGGGCACAGCCCAGGGCCAGCTCTGCCTCTACAAGCTCTGATGGCAATGTCACAGCAGCTATGAGGAGGTTGGAAAGGTGACACTGATACTGCCTGTAAAGGGCCTGTCCTTATTTATGACAGTGCTTGGTTTATTAAGATTTGAGAGAATTTTTTCAACTATAATATATTTTTCTTAACCTGAGATGAATATCAGTGTGCAATTTCCCATGCAGGTAACCCAGAACAGTAGATTTATAAAGCAGGATTTTCCCTTCTATGAAGCTCCTACGTTGCTGTGCTTCCTGTATAAACTATTTGGAAATATTCTGGAGTTAAATGTCATGCTGGGACAAACCCTGAAATATTTCAGCATCCTCACCACAGAAGGAGAACACTTCCAAGCCTTACCAGCTATCTCCTTCCACCCACACCTTGTCCCAAGTGCTGTGAGCAGCTCCCAGAGCTGGCTGAGAGCTGTCCCTGGCAGGCAGCAGAGTCCCTGCCCCAGCACAGCGCCCTGGGCTGCAGGACCCTGCTCTGCAGCACAGCCCTGGGCACCCCTGGCTGCTCTGCACAAGAGAGAATCAGAGAATGTACTCACAGAGTCTGTAGGCATTGGGATGTTCCAGCTTTACGAGATCACTGCAGGAGTTGCAGGTGCATTGTCCTGCAGCCAGAGGCTTCCTGTGTCAAGGGCTGGGAGTGATTCTGCCCCAGTCACTTCTGAGCATCTTCCCAGCCCTGACTGATTGAAGCTCTCTGTGCTTCTGTGCTGTGCCTGGGGTGTCCACCGGCAGTGCCCCAGCCCTTCTGGGCTAGGAGAAGAGCTGATCATCAAGAGAAATGTGTTTTTGAAGCTCTTCTTGGTTGCAAGGAAGTTGCTCTGTGCCAGGAGTCCAGCCCAGCTCAGCAGCACAGACACAGCTTAAGGATTTTAATGAACCCCGTGGGGCTTAGGTGCTGTTTACATCAGACTCAGTCCCTGAGAGTGTGCTCAAAAGATTTCTCAAGAACTCAAAGTTAAACTGAAGTTCAAAAGTTTCTTGAACTTTTAATGCATGCCATCGAGGCACAACACTAAGAAAATGTCCTCAAGTTCCAGTTAGAGAAGAAAAATGGAGGCACTGATTACAGAAAGGGACAAGCACAGGAACGTGTATCTGATGCTTGGCAAACCTGGATGTGTTTCAGGAATTCAAAGGGCCAAGGCCTGAGCCCCAGCCCCTGCCAAGGCAGATCCTGTCCCTCCCTCATTGCTCAGGGCTCTTCCCAGGGCACTGGGCTCTGGGGATGTGCAATGCCAAGGGCAGGACCATGGGGCGGCCCCTGCCAGGCTGCTGAGCAGGGACAAGGAGGCAATGAGGCCCCAGCCCAGCAAGGCTCACTTGTCCCCTGCTGGCCTCAGGCCCAGGGCCAGCAGCCATGGCCCAAGTGCTGCAGCAGTTGCCTCTGGCAGGGCCTTTCAGCTGCTGCCCATCCCTGTGCCCTCTGCAGCCCAGGCTGTCCTACGGTGTCCATGCCCTGCGCCTCTGTCCCTGCAGGCTGTCGTCATCCCCCCGGCTGCCCCACCTCGCTGGCCCTTCCTTTGCTGACAGCTCTGCGTCCTGCTTGCCTCTGCCTGGCCACACAAAGCCTTGGGCTGCTCCAGACTCCTTTTGTGGGATATGTTGCACCACAGCACTGCCCTGGGACAAAAATTCCTTTCTCCTTATGTTCTGTCTGGATTGCCTCAGCAGTTCTTAGCATTAATCCTTTCTTTCTCTGTCTGTTTTCCGCTACGTCAAAATGATCCACCATCTCTGAAATGGCCCTTCAATCCATACCAGGGCTCTCCTTTGCTGTCCTCAGTCTCTATTCCACTGATCACTGAGCTCTTTTGTCCCTATATAGTGGTCATTTGCTTGAGGTCTCCAAACCCCACCTCCGGAGATCTCTGGCCCCTCTCCAAGGTGTTTTCAAATGAAAACATTCACCTCATAGTGTAAGAAAATCACCAGAGGAAAAAGGCCAGCCAGACCTCTCTCTTCTGGCTACTTTTGTCTGGGAGCAATCCTTTAATAGACAGAATTTGGAAGGCCAAGTTCCAATTTTGTCCGTGGCCCCTGGATGGGAAAGCAAATTCTTCTCCATAGGAAGGAAAGCACAGGGCACCAGTGCTCCAGGGATTGATGAGACGCCGCCCTCGAGGTGTCAAGGTCAACTGGATCTATCAGGTCACCCCTGGAAGGCCAAACCAATCAGACCTGTTCCATCTCCTCTCAGCTTCATGAGGTCCCACAGGGTCACAACATAGTCTTTGCTTCTGCAGTGCCACAATGGCCTCTTCCATGGGGCCCTGCAGGGTCACAGTGGCCCTTTGGTTCCCTTTTGCCCCACAGTGTCACAATGGTCTCCATGATTCCATGGGGCCTTGCAGTGCCACAATGGTCTCCATGGATCCACGGTGCCCTGCAGGGTCACAACGGACTTTTGGCTGCACGAGGCCCTGTAATTCAGCAATGGCCTCTTGGTTCCACAAAGCCCTGCTGCTTCATACTGCCCCTTGGGACCATGCAGCCCATCAGTGCCACAGTGATGGCCTTGGTGCCACAAAGCCCCACCGTGTCACAATGGTCTCCATGGTTCCATGGGGGTCCCACAGTGTCACAATGATCCCTTCATTTCAGAGGGCCCCACAGTGTCACCATGGTCTCCACAGCAAGGAAACCAAGGAGCCCCAGTGTTTCAGGGGCAGATGAACTGCAGCCACCTGAGGCCAAGGCCAGACAGACCTTTCTGTCCTGGCAGCTTTTGTCTGGGAGAAACCCTTGGATATTCAAAATTTTGAATGTTGAATCCCAATTTTAGCCCTTTCTGCCTGGAGGAGATGGCCAGTCCTTTTCCACAGAAAGCAGAGCACACAGCCCCAGTGTTTGGAAGGCAGATGAGAGCTGGCCCTCATGAGGCCAAGGCCAGCCAGTCTGTAATGGCAGCTTTTATGTTGGAGCAATATTTGCATCTAGGAGTTTTGGCATCTAGGTGGAATCCCAATTTTGGCCATGGGCACCTGGAGAAAAAATATAGTTCTTTCCAATGGGAAGGGAAGCACAGACCCTGGTGTTTCAGGGCAGAATGAGGTGACCACCAGAGGACAAGGCCAGCCAGACCTGTGTGTCCTGGCAGCTTTTTTCTGGGAGAAACCCTTGCAGATAAGAATTCTGGAGGAAAAGTGTAAATTTTGGCCATGGGTGTTTGTGCAAGAAGAATGGTTCTTTCGATAGGAAGGAAAGCACAGATCCCCAGTGTTTGAAGGCAGGTGAGAGTGAGCCCTCAGGAAGACAAGGACAGCCAGACTTGTTGGTAATGGCAGTTTTTGTCTGAGAGCCATTCCTGTATAGGGCATTTTGAAGGGAGAATCCCATTTTGACCATGGATACTGAATGAGAAGGGCAATTCTTTTCCATTTGAAGGAAAGCCCAGAGCCTCAGTGTTTCAGGGGCATATGACAAGAGCATGGCAATGGGCATGCCAAGGGCAGTTGTACCAGTCAGGCCAAGCCAACCAGACCTGTTACCTGTTCCCTTGGATCCATGGGGCCTGCAGTGTCACAATGGTTGTCATATTGGATCCTTGGTCCCATGAGGCCCAGCTGTGTCACACTGGCCTCTTTTTCCATGGGGCTCCACACTGTCACAATGGTCCCTTG
Source organism: Oenanthe melanoleuca (assembly GCF_029582105.1). Taxonomy (NCBI): domain Eukaryota; kingdom Metazoa; phylum Chordata; class Aves; order Passeriformes; family Muscicapidae; genus Oenanthe; species Oenanthe melanoleuca. Next base: position 7,276,533 of record NW_026612650.1, on the reverse strand, counting down.
CTCCCATGAGGTCTTGCAGTGTCACAGGGGTCTCCTTGGTGCTGCAATGTCACAATGGACCCTTGGTTCCATGGGGACTCACAATGGCAGAAGGGTCTCCTTGATTCCACGAGGCCCTGCAGAGCCGCTTGATTCAACAAGGCCTCAAAGTGTCATCATGGATTCCAGGATTCCATGAGGCCCCAGAGTGTCACAATGGACCTTTGGTTCCATAGGGTCCCGCACTGTTACATGAACGCTTAGTTCCATGGGGCCCTGTAGTGTCACAATGGACTCCTTGGTTCAATGGTGCCACACAGTGACACAATGACCCCTTGTCCCAAGAAGACCTCACAGTGTCACAGTGTTTCCTTTCTTCCATGAGGCCTTGCAGTGTCATCATGGACTCCTTGGCTCCAAGGGGCCACAAAGTGTCACAGTGGCCCGTTGGTTCAACAAGGCCTGGGATGCCTTAAGATTTTACTCTTTATATATTTCAAACCCTCTACTGCATTTGGGCATAACTCTGAACTCCATATAAACTCTTAGTTAATTGTCTTCACATTTTTGTCAGACAAAGCAATTCCTCTGAAAATTAAAACCTCAGGCTCTGAAAAGGATAAAGAAAAGTGAATTGGTGGGGAGGAGCTGAACTGGGGGGACAAAAATGAACTGGGGCAATATGACTTCATTGCCTGAAGCTGTAATTGGAGGATTAACTCCTGATATGTAAATTGATCAAACTTATATCTGTCTGAAATATTTGTGACCACCGTCCGTCCATCTTGGATGTAGCCTCTGGGAGGCTTCTGACATTCCAAGGTGTATCTACTGAAGGTCTTTAATAAATATCCACTTTATTCTCTTAACCTTGTCTAGCCTCTCTTATAGGCAGCCACTCCAAGGCATCACCTGTAGTGTCACAATAGTCTACATGATTCCATAAAGCTCTTCAGTGTCGCCACTCGCGATGAATCGCGTAGAATAACGACACGGACTCCTCTAGCTAGGTGGCTAAAGAAGCGATTTATTGAACGGCCGGACCACATTTATACTGTGGTCCGCAAACTACAAACAGAACAGCAGTCCATTGGACAACTGAAGAAAACAAAGCTTTCTCACAAACCATGAGAACTGTTTATCAGTGAAGCCCAGGTGTTAATCTTGTTATTAATTCCTTTTTATTTTTCCCCAGTGTTATCATCCTGGGAAAGGCTCAGGCTGGAACTGAGAAAACTGTCTCAGCCTGGGAAACATTCCCTTGCATGAGAAAAGAGAAAAAGTTCCAAGCCCTCGCAATTTTCAGCCTGAGGCTTCAATGGCGTCCACAACTCCCCCTTATAGTTTTTAAAAAAGGAAAGAAAAGAAGTGCTTTTAGTCCTCCACAGGGGCCCTACGTGGAGAAGAACAAACACCACTCTGGAGATTTGTGGATGCCTGAAGCACTCAGGGAAATCTTCACACCTGGTGCTTTTTTGAGAAACTCAGTTCTAACATGATAACAAACCCATCACCATTTTCCAAACTTATAATTTCTTAATATCTTTTTTAAAAACTCATATAACAATGTCCCAAAGCCAAAAACAGTTACAAAGAAACAGATGAACGCTCATCCTCTGCTTGCAGAGGGGCCATCTGGCTGGTGATCGGCATGTTGTTCAGCATTATGAAGGCTGTGCCTCGGCTGCATTCTGTCCCTGATGTCGCAGGTCAGGGCGGACACACCTTGCAGGCAGGCAGTGCACCCCAGTATCCGTTGAGACGCAAGCGTACCCACTGCCCCAAACGATGAGGCAGGCATGTATCATCTGCAGCCTGTAAGAAAGTGAAATGACTCACAAAAACAGGATTATTGGAATCTTGTGGCACAGTGAGGTAATTGAAGGTATACAAAACTTTTCCCAATCGGCTGTGTGGTACTTCACCAGCCACTCCCCTTTTCTGTTTATCAAAAAACCACTTTGACCAAATTCAAAGGTACCTGAGAAAATTGTTGGAATGCCATTGTGACTGCTTTTAACCCAATTATCTGAGCAGAACCTGTCTCATGGCCTTCCAGCATTTGCCAACCAGACTCATCCTCCCAGGTAACTGGCCAATGATACCTGTAGGATGTGAATCCAGAGTGCTGATAAACACAGAGATACCAATGGAAGGATCCACTCGGTATACCTGGTGAGTAAAAAGAGCTTGCTGCAGCCTGCTGCAGTGTGTCAGGCTAATTGGCAACCCTGTGGCAAAACTTTCAATTGATATCTCTGTCCTATCTCAGAACCGTTCACTGCAGGCACCGCAAAAACACGAATTTTGGTCTGTCATCAGGACACAAGGGGATTGTGAAAAGCCATCCTTCAAATCAATGACCAAAATGGTCACTGCATTTGAACAAATTGACAAAGGGCTATCAACTTAATTTTTGGTAGGGGCCACTATTTCTGCCAAACAGGGGTATCAGTCAACCACTGTAAAGGCATCATAGGATAATTTCTGCCCTTCACCTCAGTGACCCCAATTAAAAATTTGCTTCAATGCGCACACCCCAGGCTGCCAACACATCCCATCCCCAGAGGTTGATAGGGGCTGCAGTGATGTAGGGTCGGACTGTAGCCATCTGCCCTTCCATATTTTTGATCAACACAGGCCTTTGACTAACAAAGGTCTGTGCTGTACCACCCAAGCCTGCAATGGCTTGGCCAAGAGGGGCCAGTGGCCATGTGAGAGGCCAAGCAGAAAGAGAAATCACTGTTACATCTGCCCCGGTATCAATCAAACCTCTGAGTTGAATCTGAGATGGGGTGGCGCCTGAGAGAGTTAAAGTGCACATCATCTGTGGGCGCTGATCGGAGATATTCATTGTCCAAAAGACTTGTGGCAGTCCAGTGGATCCGAAACCACTGTCTTTGCGATCTCGTTGATCTGCCCTGAGAACAGATGAATAAAAAGGTACAAGTTGACAAATTCGAGTTCCTGCCAGAATAGTGACAGGGGAAGAAGGCATAGAAACCATAGCATAAATTGGACCTGTGAAGTCAGCATCAATGACTCCAGGGTGAACAAAGATTCCCTGAAGAGTAGCACTAGACCGCCCTATGAGTAGTGCACTCAGCCCCTGGCCCAGAGGCCCAGTGGCATTCAGAGGAACCTTGTGTACCCCGTCAGAGTCTAAGACAACTGTGTCTGCGGTGTGTACATCCACGCCGGCTGAGCCACGGGTGCTGGCTGCATGTTGCCTGAGGAAACCTGTGTCATTGCCAGATTCTGGGGTACTGCTTGTATCTTGCACGCTGTACCCCACAGCGCTCGTCTTTTCGTTTCCCTGGCCAAAAAAGGGTTTCTTTGATTTGCATTGATTTGCATAATGACCTGGCTTTTTGCATTTTGCACACAAGTAGGTAGGCTTATTAGCCTGCTCTTGATTTGGCTTCTTGCCAGGTTTTCTCTGTTTCTGATGATGCCATATAGCAGCTGCTAAAGTAGAGATCTGATGGTTTATAGTTCCTACCTTAGCACATGCCTGTACCATATCAGTCAATGAAGGGTCCCCTGGCAAGGCCTGTATAATCTCAGCACAATCAGCATTAGCATTGTCTCTGGCTAGCTGCTTACACAACAACTGCCTGAGAACATCATCCTCAACCTGCTTTTCCAGGGCTGCTGCCACCTTCTCAACAAATTGCAAAAATGGCTCAGTGGGGCCCTGAGTAATTTTCACATATCTCGGCTTAGGAGCTGCAGCCTCTATTGTTTTTAAAATTGCTGCAAAACCTACTTTTTGGCATTGCTCAAGAATCAGAGGGTCCCAGGTGGCCTGCAGGTCAGGGCTGGCAAAGCGAAACTGACCCAGCAGAACTTCCCGATCCACACCATGCCTAGGATCCTCTCGAGACATCCCATATTATCTGCAGCAGCCCTGTCAGCCATCTGCGTCCAGGTATCTTCAAACACTCTGAACTGCACAGGCTGAAACAGCACCTGGGCTATATGTCTAATATCATAGGGTGCTAGTAAATCTGTATTCAGCACTCTAAGAATTTGCATGACCTGAGTAGAACCAAGCCCATATCGTGCTACTTTATCTTGCAAGTCCTGAACGACACGCCAGGCAATCGGATCGTGCCTGTCCTGTTGCCCTGTCTGTGGGACTCCTTTGAAAACAGGAAAAACCTGAGCCCCTCCCGTCCCGTGGGCATCCTCATCACTGCTCTGTGACAGTTCGTCCCCCGGGATCGGGGAGAGCTCCGCAGGGTCACCCTGGACATTTCCCTCCATTCGGAGAGCACCTCCCCTTGGCATTCCCACCTTCTCTAAGAGGTCCCAATCCCCCTTTTTCAATGCTCCCATCCTGACCGTCTCCCAAAACCCATGGGGATTTCTGCCACGCCTGCTGGTCGACACGAGACCACGCCTCTGGCGGGAGGGGTGCAGACCATCGGCATCCGCGGCGCCGGACTGGAGCGACGATGGCGGCGATCCATGCCGGCCGGGAGACATCACGGGAGCCGCTGGCACTGCTGAAGACGCAGGAACGGTGGCACCGGCCGTCGTCAGCGCGGCAGGACGCCACCGTACAGGCGAGGGGGGGGGTAACATCGTCCCGGAAAGATCGGCGGGGGAACCTGGAACTTCCGGGATCGTGGACCTGAATGTCAAACGCAACTCAGGAGGTGGCACTGCCGCCCCCATGGCCGGCGGTGTCTGCTGCCCTGTCCCTGGGGGCGGGCCCGCAGACGGTACGGGGCCCACCCCCATGGCCGGGCCACCCGCGATCTGCCGCAATTCCGTGGAGGCGGCAGCCGCGTACGGCAGCAACGCTGCGCGCAAAGCCACCGATTGACCTGTCACGGCCGCCACGAGTAACTGCTCGACAACATCCAGCGGGATAACTGGCGTTTGGGCTGTTTCTGCCGGCAATGGAGGGGCGGTGGGTGTGGTGACGTCAGCGAGTGACTGTCTCTGTGCCCGTTGCAATCCCGCCCCCCTGGGGATGAATGCCTCGGCATGCTGCGGAGCGACTGGGGGGGGGGTCTTCCCGCGCTGCTGGTGCTTTGTTCGTCTAAAGAGTCTTTCGAACGAGGGGGCAGAATGTAGTCATTAAATAACAAATGCTTCGCCCTAGGGGGTTTTTGGGGGAGCGACTCCGGCTGTGGGGGTTTCTCAGGATACCAGTCAAATTCGTCCCCGCTTTGTCCTGTTTCACTCCACTTGGAGCCTGATTCACCCTCCATCAATTTTACATTGATGGTCCCCCAGGTTTTCATTATAGGGACAGCTGAGGGTTCCCCTTCACATATAGCTTCATACAATCGGTCTCCTAATTCTTTCCAAGCTTTCTCAGAAAAAGCCACTCCTTCGTCCTCAGGGAATCCTCTTTCTTTTGCCCACTCTAATAAGGTTACCAAGTCCTGGCCTGGAATTGGGGCATCCAAGCCTTCAAGAACGTCCCTCCATAATGAGAGTATGGTTCGTTCTTGCTTAGATTGCTGATTCCCCATCATCCCGGAATTTCCCACCTAGCCGCTATGCTGGGAGGGAGGGGGAAGCACAGTACCTCTCTCGCGGGGAAGGAGAACAGCCAAGGCGCCGTTCGCGGCTCTCTCCGTCCGGGCTTGATCGGCACTCGGCTCCGCGGGTCTGCGGGATCTCTCAGCCTGGCGCTGCCGGGGCTCCGCGGGTTGCGGGACTTCGCTGCCGATCCGAGGCTCCAAAGCCGGTCCCGGTTGCGCTGCACCGGTGAAAGGCGATCTCGGTGGAACCTCCAAATGTTGCTACTCGCGATGAATCGCGTAGAATAACGACACGGACTCCTCTAGCTAGGTGGCTAAAGAAGCGATTTATTGAACGGCCGGACCACATTTATACTACAAACAGAACAGCAGTCCATTGGACAACTGAAGAAAACAAAGCTTTCTCACAAACCATGAGAACTGTTTATCAGTGAAGCCCAGGTGTTAATCTTGTTATTAATTCCTTTTTATTTTTCCCCAGTGTTATCATCCTGGGAAAGGCTCAGGCTGGAACTGAGAAAACTGTCTCAGCCTGGGAAACATTCCCTTGCATGAGAAAAGAGAGAAAAGTTCCAAGCCCTCGCAATTTTCAGCCTGAGGCTTCAATGGCGTCCACACTTCAGTGTCAAAACAGAGCATTGATTCCATGATATTCCAAAGTGTCCCAACAGATCATTGGTTTCACTGAGCCCTACAGTGTCACTGTGGTCCCCTTGGCTCCACAAGGCTCTGAAATGCTACAATGGCCTTTTAGTTTCACAAGGCCTCAGAGTGTAAAAATGGTCTCCATGGTTTCATGAGGCCCTGCTGTGTTACAATGTAGCTTTGGTTCCATGGTGCCCCATAGTGTCACAATGGTATCCTTGGTTCCATGGCGTCAGAATGGACCCTTCATCCCATGCATACCCACACTGTCACTGTAGTTCCCTTGATTCCTGCCATGCTGTAATGGCTCCTTGGTTCCATCGGGTCCCAAAGTGTCAGAATAGTGTCCATTGTTCCATGAGGCCTCGCAATGTCACTGTGGTCCCCTTGGTTCCACAGGGCCCCATAGTGTAACAACTGACTCTTGTTTCCTTGGGGTTCCTCAGTCACAATGCTCTCCTGGGATCTGCAGTGTCACAATGGCCCCTTGGCTCCTTGTGGCAATGCAGTGTCACAATGGCTCATGGTTCCATGAGGTCACACAGTTCAACAATGGAACCTTGGCTCCACAAAGCCTTGCTGTGTCACAATGGACCCTTGGTTCCATGAGCCAGGAGTTTAGGATAAAAGGAGGCTGCACCCTCTGGAACCTCAAGAGAGAAAACTGTGGGCGTGTACCCTGGTGGACTCTTTCCTTTTATTCAGATAAAGCTGAAGGACTCCTCTGTTACGTTGTCCAAGTTTAGGACAAAACTGGGGGAAAGCCTCCAAAGGAGCCCCCCAAAATAAACCCCCCTCACAATTCCTCCCCCCCACTGGGCTCGGAGAGAATTTTACTCGGGGGGAAAAGTGGAAAAAACTTGTTTATTAACGAACACAAGAAAAACACTTCCCAGCAACAGGAAAGTACAATCCCAGATGACAAAAGAACTGTTTTCACCGAAGTGAGAGACGGTCGCTGCTGGGAAGGGCGAGAAGCTTCTTGGGCAGGCTCCGGAGGCAGTCTCTGATGCTCAGGTCCCGTCCGGAGCCGGTACAGATCTTGGAGCTGAAGGAGAGAAAGGAGGGGGGGAAGGCAGCAGCAGCCAGGGCAGAGCCGGGGCAGCAGCAGCAGCAGCGGGGCAGAAGCAATAGGGCAAAAGCAGTGGGGCAGAAGCAGCGGCTGGGGTAGCTAGCGCAGCAAGCAGCAGCAGCAGCCGGGGCAGCAGGGCAAGCCAAGCAAGCGCAGCCCCGGGGCACCACCCTCCCAGGGGGGGAGAAAAGGGCACCGGCGGCAGCTCCATGCAGACAGCGAGGTGTGGGAGCAGGAGAGGAGTAGACATAACACCAACCCAGGACATTCCACCCCTTATCCCACATCGTGAACGTTACACACGATTGGGATATACACCCACTCACTACAACGTAAAAGCTTTCATCCGACTTCCGCAAACCTTCATCACTTACACATTTCCTCTCATTTCACTTACTCAGACCTTCAACACTTACATATGTCTTTCTGTCTCATCCTACAATCAGTTCTCCCTGTGGTATACACCGTGTTGTTCCATCTTCCTGCATTATCCACCACGTGCAACCTGGTCCTTGAGCAAAGACAATCCCACGAATGGGTTTGCCTGTACTCGAGGCAGGATTAACCCATACTGCCTTTCCTAACAGACCTCTGACATGGGCCACTGGGACTTTATCTCCATCCACTATATTAAGGGAGTCAGACTGGGCAGGACCTGCTCGGTTGATGGAACCTCTGGTGTTAACTAACCAAGTAGCCTTTGCTAGATGTTGTTCCCAGTTCTTAAAAGACCCCCCACCTAATGCCTTCAAGGTGGTTTTCAGCAATCCATTGTACCTTTCCACTTTACCTGCAGCTGGTGCATGGTAAGGGATGTGGTACACCCACTCAATGCCATGTTCTCTAGCCCAGGTGTTAATGAGATTGTTCTTAAAATGAGTCCCATTGTCTGACTCAATTCTCTCAGGGGTGCCATGCCTCCACAGGACCTGCTTTTCCAGGCCCAGGATGGTGTTGCGGGCTGTAGCATGAGACACTGGGTACGTCTCTAACCATCCAGTTGTGGCTTCCACCATGGTCAGCATGTAGCGCTTGCCCTGGCGGGTCTGAGGCAGTGTGATGTAGTCAATCTGCCAGGCCTCTCCGTACTTATACTTGGACCACCGCCCCCCATACCAGAGGGGCTTCACCCGCTTGGCTTGCTTAATGGCAGCGCACGTCTCACAGTCGTGGATAACCTGAGAGATGCTGTCCATGGTTAGATCCACCCCTCTGTCTCGTGCCCACTTATAGGTGGCATCTCTGCCCTGATGACCCGAGGCATCATGGGCCCATCGAGCTAGGAACAATTCTCCCTTGTGTTCCCAATCTAAGTCTATCTTCGACATCCCTATCCTTGCAGCTTGATCTACTTGCTGATTATGTTGCTGCTCCTCATTGGCTCTTCTTCTTGGGACATGGGCGTCTACATGGCGAACTTTTACAGGTAGTTTCTCTAATCGAGTAGCGATGTCTTTCCACTCTTCAGCAGCCCAAATTGGTTTTCCTCTGCGCTGCCAGTTCGCCTTTTTCCATTTCTTCAACCATCCCCACAGAGCATTGGCTACCACCCAGGAATCAGTGTATAAATAGAGTTTCGGCCATTTCTCTCTCTCTGCGATGTTAAGGGCCAGTTGGACAGCTTTGAGTTCAGCGAATTGACTGGATCCACCCTCTCCTTCAGTGGCCTCTGCAACCCATCGTGTGGGGCTCCATACAGCCGCTTTCCATCTCCGGTTCATCCCCACGACGCGACAGGAGCCATCAGTGAATAGAGCATAACGTGTTTCCTCTGCCGGTAGCTCGTTGTATGGTGGAGCTTCTTCAGCCCGTGTCACTGGTTCTTCTTCTTCATCTGCGACAGTAAAACTTTCACCTTCGGGCCAGTTTGTAATTATTTCCAGAATCCCAGGACGATTTCGTTTCCCGATTCTGGAACGCTGAGTGATGAGGGCTATCCACTTGCTCCACGTGGCACTGGTGGCATGGTGGGTTGAGGGAACCTTTCCGCTGAACATCCACCCCAGCACCGGTAGTCGGGGTGCCAGGAGAAGCTGTACTTCCGTACCAATGACTTCTGAGGCGGCTTGGACTCCCTCATAGGCGGCCAAAATTTCCTTCTCCGTTGGGGTGTAATTGCCTTCAGACCCTCTGTAACTTCTGCTCCAAAATCCCAGGGGTCGGCCTCGGGTCTCACCAGGCACCTTCTGCCAAAGGCTCCAGGATAGACCATGGTTCCCGGCTGCAGAGTAGAGCACATTCTTTACCTCTGGTCCCGTCCTGAATGGGGCAAGGGCCACTGCATGAGCGATCTCCTGCTTGATCTGGGCAAAAGCTTGCTGTTGTTCAGGGCCCCAGTGGAAATCGTTCTTCTTGCGGGTGACCAGGTAGAGAGGGCTCACAATATGGCTGTACTCAGGGATGTGCATTCTCCAAAAGCCTATGGCACCTAGGAAAGCTTGGGTCTCTTTCTTGTTGGTAGGTGGGGACATAGCTGTAATTTTGTTAATGACATCAGTAGGAATCTGACGCCGTCCATCTTGCCACTTCACTCCCAGGAACTAGATCTCACGTGCAGGTCCCTTAACCTTACTCTTCTTGATGGCGAAGCCGGCTTCCAGGAGAATTTGGATAATTTTCTCTCATTTCTCAAACACTTCTGCTGCTGTGTTCCCCCATACGATGATGTCATCAATATATTGTAGATGTTCCGGAGCCTCACCCTTTTCCAGTGCAGCCTGGATCAGTCCTTGACAGATGGTGGGACTGTGTTTCCACCCCGGGGGCAGTTGGTTCCAGGTGTACTGCACGCCCCTCCAGGTGAAAGCAAACTGAGGCCTGCACTCTGCTGCCAAAGGAATGGAGAAAAACGCATTAGCAATGTCAATGGTGGCATACCACCTTGCTGCCTTGGACTCCAGCTTGTACTGCAGCTCCAGCATGTCCGGCACGGCAGCGCTCAGCGGTGGAGTCACTTCATTCAAGGCACGATAGTCCACAGTTAGTCTCCATTCTCCATTAGATTTTCGCACAGGCCAGATGGGGCTGTTGAAGGGTGAGTGGGCTTTGCTAACCACCCCTTTCATCTCCAGCTCACGGATCATCTTGTGAATGGGGATCACAGAATCTCGAGTTGTTCTATATTGCCGGCGATGTACTATTGAAGTGGCAATTGGCACTCGTTGCTCTTCTCCTTTCAGAAGTCCTACTGTAATGGGATTCTCAGCCAGTTCAGGCAGGGTGTTCAATTACCGGATATGCTCTGCCATTACAGCCGCTATCCCGAATGCCCACTTAAGGCCTTTTGGATCCTTAAAATACCCGCTCCGAAGGTAATCTATGCCCAAAATGCATGGGGCCTCTGGACCAGTTACAACAAGATATTTCTTCCATTCCCTTCCAGTTAAACTCACTTCAGCTTCCACCAGGGTGAAGTCCTGCGAGCCACCTGTTACACCAGCCATGGAAACGGATTCTTCCCCCACATATCTTGATGGAATTATCGTACATTGGGCACCTGTATCAACTAAAGCTCGGTACTTCTGTGGTTTCGATGTGCCAGGCCACCGAATCCACACAGTCCAAAAGACACGATTTTCCCTCGCCTCACCCTGGCTAGAGGCAGGGCCCCTCTAAGCCTGTTTATCTTTCTTCCCTGGGGCATGCATCTTAGAAGTTCCTTCGAGAGGGTCAGACATGTCATTATCACTATCATATGTGGCACTTTGGGTACAGGCAACAGGAGCGGCTCTCCTTCGGATGGAACTTCTGCTTTCAATCTTGCCTTCCTTCAAATCCCTCACCCGTCGTGCCAGAGCAGCCGTAGGCTTTCCATCCCATCTCCTCATGTTCTCTCCAGAATCCTGCAGGAAAAACCATAGCTCGGCCCGGGGAATGTACCTCCTCTCCCCATTGGGAGAACGTCTACGTTTGCTGCCAGGACGTCTAATTTGCACAGCTATAATTTGGAGGAGGTCCTCCTTAATTTCCTCCCTGAGCCTCTTATGATTTTCCTCTATCTTGTCCTCTAAGTTCTGCAAGCGTGTTTCCACGGCGGCGATTCTGGCATGGGTTGGGCCATGCACAGCATCCGTGTATGCCCGGAGCTTCTTCGCCATGTCCAGCACCGTTTCATATACCTCTTCTCACTTCATTATTGCCAAAGCAGACGCATATTCAGATGGCCCGAGTCGCACCAGCTTCCTCCACATTACAGGTGTGCATGGTACTAGGTCTGGGTTCCTAGTTGTTATATCATCTGAAAAAAAGATCTCCGCCACTGCCATCTCCCTCAAACTTTGGATCCCTTGCTCTATGGTTTTCCACTTGGTCTGCTGCATATACATAACCAGGATCCAGAAGATATCCCTGGAACCGTTTCCAGCATTTTCATAAACCTCTTACAAGCCATTGCAACCAAGCCCAGTCCAATCAATATTTTGGTCATTATCCCTCTAGTATAAAAACTACAAATAAGGGACAGTACTGGAGCTATTTCTGGGCAGGAAAATAACCCCAGAGACCAAAGAGGCATTAAAACCTCAAAAAACCCCAGTATCCAGAACCACATACTGAAATCCATTCCAAACAGCATTATATATATAGCTACACAGTTTTTTCCACTTTCTTCGTTTCCCCGTACGGGCCCCCAAATTATTTGTCCAAGTTTAGGACAAAACTGGGGGAAAGCCTCCAAAGGAGTCCCCCAAAATAAACCCCCCTCACAATTCCTCCCCCCCACTGGGCTCGGAGAGAATTTTACTCGGGGGGAAAAGTGGAAAAAACTTGTTTATTAACAAACACAAGAAAAACACTTCCCAGCAACAGGAAAGTACAATCCCAGATGACAAAAGAACTGTTTTCACCGAAGTGAGAGACGGTCGCTGCTGGGAAGGGCGAGAAGCTTCTTGGGCAGGCTCCGGAGGCAGTCTCTGATGCTCAGGTCCTGTCCGGAGCCGGTACAGATCTTGGAGCTGAAGGAGAGAAAGGGGGAGGGGAAGGCAGCAGCAGCCAGGGCAGAGCCGGGGCAGCAGCAGCAGCGGGGCAGAAGCAATAGGGCAAAAGCAGCGGGGCAGAAGCAGTGGCCGGGACAGCTAGCGCAGCAAGCAGCAGCAGCAGCCGGGGCAGCAGGGCAAGCCAAGCAAGCACAGCCCCGGGGCAACACCCCCCCCGGGGGGGGAGAACGGGCACTGGCGGCAGCTCCATGCAGACAGCGAGGTGTGGGAGCGGGAGAGGAGCAGACAAAACACCAACCCAGGACAATGTATAGCTTCTATCATTCAGCTAAGCTCTTAATCCTTTGATTTTTACTTCACTACTCCTTCCCATGCCTCCAAATCAGTAGTAGAAAAGGGTACTTTAACTAGCACACTGCCTCCCCCAGGTCCAACTGCCTCTTGTAAAGGTGCTTGTATTTTTTCTTTGCTGTTGAATGCTATTGGACCATTTGGGGGAAAATCCTCTTTTTCGCTACTTTCACTATTGCTGTTAGTCAATGGGGAATATAATTTAGGTGTAAGTGAGGGAGGAGATGGCTCAGCTTATTTCTTTCTTGAGGGAGCTGGGGCAGGGATGGGAATAAATGATCCCTTTGAATCTTCCTTTTCCTCTGACTTTTCAGGGGGTGGTCTGTACAGATCAATTAATTCCTGTTCCTGTGTCTCTGTTTGATAAACCTCATCAGAATGAATACAGCGTTGGTTTATTGAGCACACACTGCAGCATTGCTTAGGTTTCTCTCTATTAGCTTTACTGTCCTTTCAAGGGCCAATACCAAGGGATCAGATGGGCTGATGCCACAATCCCTCTGTCAATCTCAGGATGATTCATGAGAGAGAAAAAAATATTTGCTTATGTCACCTCCTCCCATTTCTGTTCTCTCCTTAAGGATAGCTGCAATAAAATCTCATAGTCTGAAGTCCCAGGCAGTGGCCATCTGAGACCTTCTCCCAGCTTATAAATGGACCACCATTGTGTGCAAAATCTGATCAAACTTTGCTTATTTTCAGTGGCCCCATACCCTATTATGGCGTTCCAGTGTGTCAAAATACAGCCAAAGGGACTAGCCCTAGAAATCCCGTGCTTTGACTAGTACCCATTACCTCCTTCTTCTTGCGTTATCTAATTCCACTCAAATCTCCCTCCACACAGCCTCACAGTCTTTTCCCAATCTTCCCCCCACACACATGCCCAAGTTGTAGGTACTAAATGCAATTTTCCACATACAAACTTTAGAATATTAGGTTCAAAATCAGCTTGGATGCCTTGATTTACACTTAGCCCTTGCCCTTGCCATTTCTCAGAGAAGCAATATCAATGTTTTTCACAAGTCCTACACTGTAACAGTAACCATGTGGGATGCCAACCTCTAGAAGCCCCAAAAGCTTTGCAACACACACAAAAAAAAGCAAGCTATTCCACTTCTTTTCTCTTGAATGACCAGACTCTCTTGCGCAGGCTGTTCCCAGCCCAAAGCTGCCAATCTCCCTGCTGAAGTTCTGTATATTCCTTCTTGATTAACCTGATTGTTTCCTCTTTTTATCCAATAGTTCACTGGATCCACAAATTTCAAATGATCCAGTCCAAACCACTGGGGGATGTCTTCTATTCTTCTAGCCACGATTTAAAATATTCTCAAACGACCACACTATAACTCTGACAGCACACAAATACGACCCCCTTGTATCTTAAATTCCCAAGGGTCAGGGACACACCACTGCATGATGGAAACTCCTTTAATTTGTACTGCAAGGCTTACACCATCATTTCACCCTCTCCCAGTCTTCCTCAAAAATGTCCCAGGCCTCGGGGAGCAATGATCTTTTCCACAGGCTAAATTTACTACCTCACATTTAGCATGCCTCCCAGTTATGATATTGCAGCAGCCCCAGTATACACTCAAGGCATGCAAATCTCCACCTGTAAGATTCACAATACTATTTTTCTTGCACTTCTTACACTGGAGAAGAACACAAGCTGAATGTGAATCCAGTTCCCAGTGGAAGATTGTCAGCCCACACACAAAACAAGGAATTACTCCTGCTCGTCCCCACATCAATGAATTTCTATGTCCTCTCTCAGCTGGGGGTAGTTCCCAGTCAAAAGTCAAATAAGAACTAGCTGGGCTCGAGTATACTCCTCCCAAAATATACCCTATTATTCTGTTCTCTCATCTTACAGCGGTCCAGTCCCCCTCTGTATTCACAAACTCTCCTGGCTCAAGCTGAAACCATCTAGACAGAGCCTGCCTAGACGGCCGGGCTCCTCCAGCTTGGGCTCGAGCTTCAACAGCTGCTTGTATCAGCGAACTGCAACAGCGCAGCCAACAACACAGCCTGAGTAACAGCACAGGAAACACAGGGCGGAATTACCAGTTTGCTGCAATTATAACTGTTGTCACAAGGTGGTTATCTTACTCTAAAATACACAATGACCAGCGACAGCAGGTGACCGGCTAAGCCCGAACACCGAGTGTTACAGGGAGTACTGTCTGCCATCTTATATATGTGATTCGTGCTAATTAAATTGTAACTGTATTAGCAAAATTGTTGCTTTATAATCAATAGAAAAATTGTATTTAATTGTTATGAAGCAAAAAGGATAAAGGAAATGGTGAAACCAAGCAGATGGAATGATCCTCCAGATGTTCGGTGGGAGTGAGGATAGTAAGGGTATATGTTTAAGAACATCATCTAGAAATAAAACTTGAATTGGGCCAAAAATTGGGGTGATTCCAGGCACTAGACATGGAAAAAGGCCTGTTGTGGGAACATATATTTAATTATATAACTTTAAGCTTAGTGTGCCTTTGCTACCTGCAAGGTCAAACAGCGAACATTGAGGAAGACCCAGAGCCTTCATGGGAAACAAGAGCCCCGAAAGGAGGAGAGACCCTGACCACTGGTGAAGCATGCATAACACAGTATAGTGACATAGATTTTAGGAATAGAAATGAGGAGGAGCTTTCTAGAAGCTTCTGTATTAATATGTATTAGCAAACAGTATGTAAGTGAGATTTTTAGCTTGACTGATTTGGTGTGGTGTGAGAGGAATGGCCCTGCCCGTACCCCCGGTCAGGGTATCCCCCGGTCAGTTTTGCTTATGCTTTATTCGAACCTCAAGCCTCAATTATATACTAAATTACTGGCAAATCTTGTATTTACTCAAATTTATGTACTAATATATTTTGATTGTATTCATTTATATATAACTACTATTATTAATAAATTGCTGCTAAATTTCACTTTGTTGTTTAATTAATTGGACAAAATCGAACATATCCAAATATCTATTTATAACAATTGCAACACAGTGGTCTCTTTGGTTTCATAAAGCCCAGGTTTGTCACAGTGGTCTCAGGATATTCCATTGCTACACAATGGTCTCAGGATATTCCATTGCTACACAATGGTCTCTACCACTCTAGAAGGCTGCACCATGAAACAGTGGACACTTGGTTCCATGGGATTCCCCTGGGTAAAATTGTTCTTCTGTGTTCCATTAGGCCTGGCTCTGTCACAATGGGCACTTGTTTGCATGAGCCTTTGAAATGTCCCATTGGCTCTGTGTTCCATCAGGCCCCACTGTTTTGAAAATTCACCTGTTGTTCCAGGACATTCCCTTGCCTCACAATGGTATCCTTGGTCCCATGAGGCCCCTCTGTGTCACAATGCAGTCTTGGTTTCTTGAGATTCCCTTGTGTCACAATAATCTCCTGTGTTCCATTAGGCCTGGTTGTGTCACAATGGACACTTGTCTCCATGAGCAGTGGCCATGTCCCAGTGGCACCTGTGTTTCATGACACCCTGCTGTGTTACACCTGACAGTTTGTTCCATGAGATTCCATGGAGTCAAAATGGTCACTTGGGTTCCATGAGGCCTTGCTGTTTTGACAATTGACACTTGGCTCCATCAGATTCCACTGCCCCACAATGTTCTCCTGGGTTCCATGAGGCCCCACTGTGTCACAATTGTCCCTTGCTTCCACGAGCCATGGCACGGTCCCACTTTCCCCTGGGTTCCATGAGGCCGTGCTGTGTTCACAACTGACACTTGCTTCCATGAGATTCCATTGCATCACAATGGTCCCCTTGTTTCCATGAGGTTGTGCTGTGTCACAATGGACACTGGATTCCACAAGACATGGCAATGTCCCAGTGGCACCTGCGTCCCATGAGGCCCCACTTGGTCAAAGTAGAGCCTTGGATCTGTGAGATTCCATGTTGTCCCAATGGTCTGCTGCATTCCATGAGGCTGTGCTGTGTCACAGTGGACACTGAGTTTCACGTGCCCTGGCAATGTCCAAGTGGCACCTGGCTTCCATGAGGCCCAGCTGTATTTACAGCTGATGGCTCCCCAGACCGCCTTGGGTCACAGTGCTCTCCTGGGTGCCATGACGCCTTGCTGTGCAATAATGGAGCCTTGTTTCCACTAAGCCAGGCAAAGTCCCAGTGGCACCTGTGTGCCATGAGGCCCCACTTGGTCAAAGTACAGCCTTGGGTTGATGTGGGTGAGGGTCCATAGTGACACAGAGTGCATAGGAGAGATGTTTTAATTTAAACTGCCTTTTCAAGCAGTTAGCCCATTATTACAGTGTTTTAAAGCATAACAAACATAATTCAACCAACCATCATACACCACAATGCGAACGTGCGATGGTTATATAACATGTTTTTCTACTCCTAATTCAGCTGAGTCCCACAGACCTTTTCTACTTAGCTGAAAAAAATAGGCCTGAGGCATGATTTTACCAGGCCTTCCTGTTGCTATAGAGGCGGGTGCGACATGCAAGACACACACTATACTTCAGAAGGCTAACGTCTGTTTATTACAACAACAGGTTGTCTTTCATACACTCTACAAAGTTTACACTTTGTTCCTTGGCCACAATAGATTAACATAGCTTTCATTGGTGTAAAACCCATCTATGCCTCTGTTTTTCCCAAGACTTTTCTAAAAAAGTTTCCACAGCTGTAGGTTTCTTCTCACTTACTGTCTTCTTCTTCTTCTCTTCTTCGTCTCCAGGCCAACAGCCTTGGTCAGGGAATACTTCTCAAAACAAACCTCATTCATTAACCCTCTCTAACCCACAGATCATCTGTGGGTCATACTATATCTCCCTTTTGTAAAGTTTTACTTATCAGAAGTAGGTTGACAATTGACGCGTTTCCTTGAGATTCCATTGCATCACAATGGTCTCCTGGGTTCCGTATGGTCACACCATGAAACACTGGGCACTTGATTCCATGAGTTTCCATTCCATCACATTGGTGTCTTGTATTCCATGAGGCCTTGCTGTGTCCCTAGGAAATCTTTGTTCCACATTTTTCCATTGTGTCACAATGGTCTCCAGCGCTCTGTTGAGGTCGCAATATGAAATAATGGACCTTTGCTTCCATGTGATTCCACGGTGTCACAATTGTCTCCTGGGTTCCATGAGTCCATGCTGTGTTTATAATTAACACTTGGTTCCCCAAGATTCCATGGTGTCACTGTCTCTCCTGGGGTTCACGAGGCTGTGCTGTGTCACAATGGGCACTTGCTCCCTCCAAGACTGAAAATGTCCCAGTGGCACCGGGTTTCCATCAGGCTGCACTTTGTCACAATGGGACCTTGGTTCCATGAGAATCCATTGTGCCACAATGTTCTTCTTAGTTTTATGAGAGCTTGATATGTTGACAATTGACCCTTGGTTCCTTGAGGTTCCATTGCATCACAGTGTTCTGCTTGGTTCCATCTGGCCCAGGTTTGTCAATATGGAGCCTTGATTCCATGCATTTCCAGTGCATCACAATGGTCTCTTGGATTCCACAAGGCCCTGCTGGGTAGCAGTGGTGCTTTTCTGCCATGAGTTTCCATTGCAGCAAAATGGTCTCCAGCGTTCCATGAGTCTCTGCTGTAAAACAGTGGGCACTTGGTTCCATGAGTTTCCATTCCATCAGGATGATCTCTTGCATTCCATGAGGCCCTGCAGTGTCACAGTGGAGCCGTTGTTCCATGTGTTCCCATTGTGACACTATGGTCTCCAGCGCTCCATGAGGCTGCGCTGTGAAACTGTGGGCACTTGGTTCCATGAGATTCCATGTTGTCACTATCAGGAAAATCCACAAACGCCTTAGGTTTGTGTCCAGAAAGGAAACAAAGCACAACTTTCAACTTTATTTGAATAAAGGGAGAGAGTTCATGGGGCACACAGCCACAGGGTTTTCTCTGTTGAGGTTTCAGAGGGCGCAGCTTCCTTTTATCCTGAACTCCTGGCCACACATTGCCCTTTTTCTTTCACCATTGGCCAAGTCACTAGGAAGGTACAGCCTTCCTGAACATCCTGCCCCATATCCTCCTTGAACCTGGCATTCCCCCTGAAGTTCAGAAGTTCAGCCTTAAGCAGACCCTTGTCTGCTTCAGGAGCCAAGCTGTCTGAGCCCCATAACAAACCTGCTGCCCAAAGTCAGTAGAAACGTTATGACCTGATTGAAAGACAATAACACCCATCCCTTCAAATGATTTGTAATGACACTAACACATATCTTTCCTCTCAGATTGATACTTTCTCTGCTGGTGACAGTCTTTTAAACCCAGCCTTCAGCCTGACCTCTCTGCTGTTGCAGTTTCATGGCCAGAGGTTGTTGTCTCTTCCCCCTTCCCTGGGCTGGCCAGTGTTCAGCCATCTCTAGGACAGCAGGACCCCACCCCACGTCACTGTGACCTGGGAAGTCAAAAACCATCACTCCAAATATCCCCATTCTTCCTTCTTCCCAGGCATTTGGCTCTGCCAGTGGGTCCTGCTGCTGGCTGCCACAGGGAAAAGGAGACCACAGTGACACTGTGGGGCCCCATGGAACCAAACATCCATTGTGACAATACAGAACCTCACAGAACCATGAGGCCTTTGTGACACTGCAAGGCCTCAGGGAACAAAGGAGTCCAAAGGTCTCAAATATTCTTTGCAGGGGTCTGCCTTTGGGAATGGGAATCTCCATGGTGGCACTTTGGGGTGCAACACACTAATGGAAGGTGTCTGTTTTCAATTATAAAGTCCAGGAGTTTTAGATTCCTTAAAAAAAAAATAAAATAAAAGGAAAACCATATCTTTTCCTGAGTGCAGACAGTTCTCCAAGCAAAGCAGGTCCCAGGTGAGGGAGGACAGACAGGATGGGGTTGGGGGAATGTGAAGCAAGGTTGTCCACATTGGGTCAGACCTGTAAGCACAGCTTCTCTGAGAAGGCCAGATCTCCTGAGGAGAGAACCTGGATCAATTTCAATCAGTGAATGCTGCAATCAGTTCTGCTCTAAAGAGAAACAGATATGAAAGACATCCTTTAAAACAGGAAAACGTATTTCTTAGAAGCTCCTTGAATTATTTCTCCATAACTGCAGGAGCAAACCTTCCTGATGAACTGCACTGGACCAGAGGGAAATCAAGGCAGAGCCATGGTTTGTCAGGACATCCTTGATCCCAATGAGCCCCGTGGTGCATTTGGTGCTGAGCCCTTGAACCTCAGGGCCTGAGTGGAGTTTGCAAAACCCATTCCAGGAATCAGTCAGAAGAAAAACCCAAAGTGTCTCAAAGCATTAATGGGTCCCACTGAAGTCCATCCCCAACACAGTCTCCTCATGGATTCCTTGGAGGAGAGAATTGGAGGCCATGATTGCCCAAAAACTTCTCAGAGTGTCAGAGACAAAAGGAAAAAGGAAAGTACCTTAAAACACTGAAGTACCTTGAAGCATTAATGAGCCGCACAGAGTGTTGTTACTGACAAAAGCTCTCAAGAGACTAATTAAAGCAGGTAATTGAAGGCCATGATTGCACAAAGCTCTCAGAGACTCCAAGGCAAAAGCAAAACCCAAAGTCCTCTGAAAAACCTGTGGTCACTGGGAGCATGAAGGAGCCCCCAGGGCCATTCCTGACCAAGGCTCCCCAGGGACTGGTCCCAGCAGATCCCTGAGGTCACTGGGATGTGGGGGAGATGCTGAGGGCAGGACAAGGGGTGACAGTGCCCAGCCTTGCTGGGGCTGTGCCAGGAGGTCCCAGTGGCTCAGGACAAGGTGTCTCCTCAGAGCCCTTGGTGGCACAGACCCTGCTGTGCCCCAGGGCACCAAGGCTTGGCTTCTCTTTGTCCCCACCTGTCAGCTCTGTCTCCAATTTCCTGCTCTAACTGGAATGTGGGGACACTTTTTCAGTCCCTCAGTGGGACCCATTAAAACTTTAAGAAACTTTGGAGTTTGACTCTAACTTGGAGTTCTTGAGAGGTTTCTTCACCTCCCTCAGAGGGACTGATGTTCAGGGCCTCAGAACAACCCCCAAGAGGGTCATTAAAGTCTTTTTGCTGTGTCTGTGCTGCTAAGCTGGCCTGGGTTCCTGGCACACAAGGAGATGCTGGAAACCCAGAAGAGCTTCAAAAACACATTTCATGATCAGCTCTTCTCCTAGCCCAGAAGGGCTGGGGCACTGCCAGCAGACACCCCAGGCACAGCACAGAGGCACAGAGAGCTTCAATCAGTCAGGACTGGGAAGATGCTCAGAAGTGACTGGGGCAGAATCACTCCCAGCTCTTGACACAGGAAGCCTCTGGCTGCAGGACAATGCACCTGCAGCTCCTGCAGTGATCTTGTAAAGCTGGAACATCCCAATGCCTACAGACTCTGTGAGTACATTCTCTGATTCTCTCTTGTGCAGAGCAGCCAGGGGTGCCCAGGGCTGTCCTGCAGAGCAGGGTCCTGCAGCCCAGGGTGCTGTGCTGGGGCAGGGACTCTGCTGCCTGCCAGGGACAGCTCTCAGCCAGCTCTGGGACAAGGTGTGGGTGGAAGGACACAGGGTGATGAGGCTTGCTACTGTTCTCCTTGTGTGGTGAGGATGCTACATTGTTCGGGATCTCTCCCAGCATGACATTTAAATCCAGAACATTTTGAAATAGACTGTACAGGGAGCACAGCAAGTCGGGGGCTGAATTAAAGGGAAAAACCTTTTTTTTAATCTACTGCTCTGGGTCACCTAGATGGGAAATTGCACATATATATTCATCTATCAGTTAGAGTTGAGAAAATAAAAGAAGTTTTTTGTCAGATATTAATAAACTAGGCATTGCTAGGAATCAGCACACGGTCCCTTACAGGCAGCATCAGTGTCACTTTTCCTGTCTCCTCAGGGTTGCTGTGATATTGCCATCAGAACCGGCAGAGGCAGAGCTTGCCCTGGGCAGTGCCCTGTGCTGGGAGGGGTGTGCAGGGCAGAGCTGAGCCCCCAGGGCTGGGCTGGGCTCTGGCAGCACTGGCAGGGCTCAGCCCTGGGCACAAGGAAGCAGCTGCTGGCAGGTACAGCTCCAGGCAGCAGAGTCCAGTGCGGGCAGTGGAGGGGAAATGCCACCAGGCTGGGCTGGGATATTTAAAGTCCTCTCCACACTGAACTTTTCCATGATTACTTTTCTTACAGATCTCCATGCCAAGACACAGCAAATGTCCAATAGCAGCTCCATCAGCCACTTCCTCCTGCTGCCATTGGCAGACACGCGGCAGCTGCAGCTCCTGCACTTCTGCCTCTTCCTGGGCATCTCCCTGGCTGCCCTCCTGGGCAACGGCCTCATCATCAGCGCCTGTCCTGGGTTGGTGTTTTGTCTGCTCCTCTCCCGCCCCCACCTCGCTATCTGCATGGAGCTGCCGCCGGTGCCCTTTCCCCTCACCGCGGGGGGGTGGTGCCCCGGGGCTGTGCTTGCTTGGCTTGCTGGGCTGCCCAGCTGCTGCTGATGCTTGCTTGCTTACTGCCCGCTTGCTAGCTACCCCCGGCCGCTGCTTCTGCCCCTTTGCTTCTGCCCCGCTGCGGCTGCCCCAGCTCTGCCCTGGCTGCTGCTGCCTTCCCCTCCCCCTTCTCTCCTTCAGCTCCAAGATCTGTACCGGCTCCGGACAGGACCTGGACATCAGAGACTGCCGCCGGAGCCTGCCCAAGAAGCTTCTCGCCCTTCCCAGCAGCGACCGTCTCTCACTTTGGTGAAAACAGCTCTTTTGTCATCTGGGATTGTACTTTCCTGTTGCTGGGAAGTGTTTTTTCTTGTGTTTGTTAATAAACAAGTTTTTTCCACTTTTCCCCCCGAGTAAAATTCTCTCCGAGCCCAGTGGGGGGGAGGAATTGTGAGGGGGGTTTATTCTGGGGGGCTCCTTTGGAGGCTTTCCCCCAGTTTTGTCCTAAACTTGGACAAATAATTTGGGGGCCCGTACGGGGAAACAAAGAAAGTGGAAAAAACTGTGTAACTATATATAATGCTGTTTGGAATGGATTTCAGTATGTGGTTCTGGATACTGGGGTTTTTTGAGGTTTTAATGCCTCTTTGGTCTCTGGGGTTATTTTCCTGCCTGGAAATAGCTCCAGTACTGTCCCTTATTTGTAGTTTTTATACTAGAGAGATAATGACCAAAATATTGATTGGACTGGGCTTGGTTGCAATGGCTTGTAAGAGGTTTATGAAAATGCTGGAATCGGTTCCAGGGATATCTTCTGGATCCTGGTTATGGATATGCATCCAGTTTATTAGAGGAGAAGCAGGGGAGGAGGCTTTTCAGCCTTTGCTTCCCTTTGTCTCCTCTGAATTTTTTACATCATTATTAGGATATGTGCAGTTCTCCTTTAGTATTAAAGAGATCATCTTTCTGATGTTTAATGTTGTAAGCTTCCACTACACGGTTTACAGTTTATATAAAATCAGGGCTGAGATTTCTAGAGGTGCTGGTGCGACTCCTGATTTAGCGGCAGGACAAAGTGTGAGGAGTCCTGAGTGGTGTGGAAAATGGCAGGACCTGGGCCAGATGTTAAAGGAATTTTCTGATCCTATGGTTTGGGATTTTTCACATGAGCAAATTCAGAACCCGGCTGAGGTGGTAAAATATTTGAAAGAGAAATGCCACAATAGCTCCAGGGAAAAAAAGATTACTGCAGTGAGCTGGGCTCTGGCGTATGCTTATCGTACCCTGTTAGATAGTGGAGAACAACAAACAAAGGAAAGGGAACAGGGAGATAACATAGCTACTATGCCAGCTACTCAGGCTGTTGTAGTTAACACCCCAGGCTCGAGGACAGGGATGAAATTAGAAAGCAAGCTTCAACCAATGGCTATGGCTACTAGTACAAGGAGTGGGAAGTGCACCAAGAAGACCGATCGGCCAGTGGAGGATGATGATGAGGATGCAGGAGAAGGACCTTCAACACCTCCTGATGTAAAATCAAGAGCTAAAATCACTGGTGTGAGATCAGAAACTAATAATGAGTCCCTGTCCTTAAAAGATCTTTGTGGTTTAAGAAAAAATTATACAAGATAGCCTGATGAATCCATATTTAGTTGGCTGGTCTGGCTTTGGGATGCGGCAGGCGAGGCTACCATCTTAGATGGCACTGAAGTGAGACATCTGGGATCCTTGTCTCATGATCCGGTCATCGATCAAGGTATGACGAGGGAGGCTAACCCTCAAAGCCTCTGGGCACGTGTTTTAGACAGCGTAGCACAAAGATATCTGTGTGCCGATGACCTGTATATGCAACAGACCAAGTGGAAAACCATAGAGCAAGGGATCCAAAGTTTGAGGGAGATGGCAGTGGCGGAGATTATTTTTTCAGATGATATAACAACTAGGAACCCAGACCTGGTACCATGCACACCTGTAATGTGGATGAAGCTGGTGTGACTCGGGCCATCTGAATATGCGTCTGCTTTGGCAATAATGAAGTGAGAAGAGGTATATGAAACGGTGCTGGACATGGCGAAGAAGCTCCGGGCATACACGGATGCTGTGCATGGCCCAACCCATGCCAGAATCGCCACCGTGGAAACAACGCTTGCAGAACTTAGAGGACAAGATAGAGGAAAATCATAAGAGGCTCAGGGAGGAAATTAAGGAGGACCTCCTCCAAATTTCAGCTGTTCAAATTAGACGTCCTGGCACTCAACGTAGACGTTCTCCCAATGGGGAGAGGAGGAACACTCCCTGGGCCGAGCTATGGTTTTTCTTGCAGGATTCTGGAGAGAACATGAGGAGGTGGGATGGAAAGCCTACGGCTGCTCTGGCACAACGGGTGAGGGATTTGAAGGAAGGCAAGATTGAAAGCAGAAGTTCCATCCGAAGGAGAGCCTCTCCTTTTGCCCATACCCAAAGTGCCACATATGATAGTGATAATGACATGTCTGACCCTCTCGAAGGAACTTCTAAGATGCATGCCCCAGGGAAGAAAGATAAACAGGCTTAGAGGGGCCCTGCCTCTAGCCAGGGTGAGGCGAGGGAAAATCGTGTTTTGGACTGTGTGGATTCGGTGGCCTGGCACATCGAAACCACAGAAGTACCGAGCTTTAGTTGATACAGGTGCCCAATGTACGATAATTCCATCAAGATATGTGGGGGAAGAATCCGTTTCCATGGCTGGTGTAACAGGTGGCTCGCAGGACTTCACCCTGGTGGAAGCTGAAGTGAGTTTAACTGGAAGGGAATGGAAGAAATATCTTGTTGTGACTGGTCCAGAGGCCCCATGCATTTTGGGCATAGATTACCTTCGGAGCGGGTATTTTAAGGATCCAAAAGGCCTTAAGTGGGCATTCGGGATAGCGGCTGTAATGGCAGAGCATATCCGGTAATTGAACACCCTGCCTGGACTAGCTGAGAATCCCATTACAGTAGGACTTCTGAAAGGAGAAGAGCAACGAGTGCCAATTGCCACTCCAATAGTACATCGCCGGCAATATAGGACGACTCGAGATGCTGTGATCCCCATTCATAAGATGATCCGTGAGCTGGAGATGAAAGGGGTGGTTAGCAAAGCCCACTCACCCTTCAACAGCCCCATCTGGCCTGTGCGAAAATCTAATGGAGAATGGAGACTAACTGTGGACTATCGTGCCTTGAATGAAGTGACTCCACCGCTGAGCGCTGCCGTGCCGGACATGCTGGAGCTGCAGTACAAGCTGGAGTCCAAGGCAGCAAGGTGGTATGCCACCATTGACATCGCCAATGCGTTTTTCTCCATTCCTCTGGCCGCAGAGTGCAGACCTCAGTTTGCTTTTACCTGGAGGGGCATGCAGTACACCTGAAACCGACTGCCCCAGGGGTGGAAACACAGTCCCACCATCTGTCAAGGACTGATCCAGGCTGCACTGGAAAAGGGTGAGGCTCCGGAACATCTACAATATATTGATGACATCATCGTATGGGGGAACACAGCAGCAGAAGTGTTTGAGAAAGGAGAGAAAATTATCCAAATTCTCCTGGAAGCCGGCTTCGCCATCAAGAAGAGTAAGGTTAAGGGACCTGCACGTGAGATCCAGTTCCTGGGAGTGAAGTGGCAAGATGGACGGCGTCAGATTCCTACTGATGTCATTAACAAAATTACAGCTATGTCCCCACCTACCAACAAGAAAGAGACCCAAGCTTTCCTAGGTGCCATAGGCTTTTGGAGAATGCACATCCCTGAGTACAGCCAAATTGTAAGCCCTCTTTACCAGGTCACTCGCAAGAAGAACGATTTCCACTGGGGCCCTGAACAAAAGCAAGCTTTTGCTCAGATCAAGCAGGAGATCGCTCATGCAGTGGCCCTTGGCCCAGTCAGGATGAGACCAGAGGTAAAGAATGTGCTCTACTCTGCAGCTGGGAACCATGGTCTGTCCTGGAGCCTATGGCAGAAGGTGCCTTGTGAAACTCGAGGCCGACCCCTGGGATTTTGGAGCGGAAGTTACGGAGGGTCTGAGGGCAATTACACCCCAACGGAGAAGGAAATTTTGGCCGCCTATGAGGGAGTCCAAGCCGCCTCAGAAGTCATTGGTACGGAAGCACAGCTTCTCCTGGCACCCCGACTACCGGTGCTGGGGTGGATGTTCAGCAGAAAGGTTCCCCAAACCCACCATGCCACCAGTGCCACGTGGAGCAAGTGGATAGCCCTCATCACTCAGCGTTCCAGAATCGGGAAACGAAATCGTCCTGGGATTCTGGAAATAATTACAAACTGGCCCGAAGGTGAAAGTTTTACTGTCGCAGATGAAGAAGAAGAACCAGTGACACGGGCTGAAGAAGCTCCACCATACAACGAGCTACCGGCAGAGGAAACACGTTATGCTCTATTCACTGATGGTTCCTGTCGCGTCGTGGGGATGAACCGGAGATGGAAAGCAGCTGTATGGAGCCCCACACGACGGGTTGCAGAGGCTACTGAAGGAGAGGGTGGATCCAGTCAATTCGCTGAACTCAAAGCTGTCCAACTGGCCCTTAACATCGCAGAGAGAGAGAAATGGCCGAAACTCTATTTATACACTGATTCCTGGGTGGTAGCCAATGCTCTGTGGGGATGGTTGAAGAAATGGAAAGAGACGAACTGGCAGCGCAGAGGAAAACCAATTTGGGCTGCTGAAGAGTGGAAAGACATCGCTACTCGATTAGAGAAACTACCTGTGAAAGTTCGCCATGTAGACGCCCATGTCCCCAGAAAGAGAGCCAATGAGGAGCAGCAACATAATCAGCAAGTAGATCAAGCTGCAAGGATAGGGGTGTCGAAGATAGACTTAGATTGGGAACACAAGGGAGAATTGTTCGTAGCTCGATGGGCCCATGATGCCTCGGGTCATCAGGGTAGAGATGCCACCTATAAGTGGGCACGAGACCGAGGGGTGGATCTAACCATGGACAGCATCTCCCAGGTTATCCACGACTGTGACACGTGCGCTGCCATCAAGCAGGCCAAGCGGGTGAAGCCCCTCTGGTATGGGGGGCGGTGGTCCAAGTATAAGTACGGAGAGGCCTGGCAGATTGACTACATCACACTGCCTCAGACCCGCCAGGGCAAGCGCTATGTCCTGACCATGGTGGAAGCCACAACTGGATGGTTAGAGACGTACCCAGTGTCTCATGCTACAGCCCGCAACACCATCCTGGGCCTGGAAAAGCAGGTCCTGTGGAGGCATGGCACCCCTGAGAGAATTGAGTCAGACAATGGGACTCATTTTAAGAACAATCTCATTAACACCTGGGCTAGAGAACACGGTATTGAATGGGTGTACCACATCCCTTACCATGCACCAGCTTCAGGTAAAGTGGAAAGTTACAATGGATTGCTGAAAACCACCTTGAAGGCATTGGGTGGGGGGTCTTTTAAGAACTGGGAACAACATCTAGCAAAGGCTACTTGGTTAGTTAACACCAGAGGTTCCATCAACCGAGCAGGTCCTGCCCAGTCTGACTCCCTTAATACAGTTGATGAAATGTCCCAGTGGCCCATGTTAGAGGTCTGTTAGGAAAGGCAGTATGGGTTAATCCTGCCTCGAATACAGGCAAACCCATTCGTGGGATTGTCTTTGCTCAAGGACCAGGTTGCACGTGGTGGATAATGCAGGAAGATGGAACAACACGGTGTATACCACAGGGAGAACTGATTGTAGGATGAGACAGAAAGACATATGTAAGTGTTGAAGGTCTGAGTAAGTGAAATGAGAGGAAATGTGTAAGTGATGAAGGTTTGAGCAAGTCGGATGAAAGCTTTACGTTGTAGTGAGTGGGTGTATATCCCAATCGTGTGTAACTTTCATGATGTGGGATAAGGGGTGGAATGTCCTGGGTTGGTGTTGTGTCTGCTCCTCTCCCGCCCCCACCTCGCTATCTGCATGGAGCTGCCGCCGGTGCCCTTTCCCCTCCCCGGGGGGGGTGGTGCCCCGGGGCTGTGCTTGCTTGGCTTTCTGGGCTGCCCAGCTGCTGCTGATGCTTGCTCGCTTGCTGCCCGCTTGCTAGCTACCCCCGGCCGCTGCTTCTGCCCCTTTGCTTCTGCCCTATTGCTTCTGCCCCGTTGCGGCTGCCCCGGCTCTGCCCTGGCTGCTGCTGCCTTCCCCTCCCCCTTCTCTCCTTCACCTCCAAGATCTGTACCAGCTCCGGACGGGACCTGGACATCAGATACTGCCTCCGGAGCCTGCCCAAGAAGCTTCTCGCCCTTCCCAGCAGCGACCGTCTCTCACTTTGGTGAAAACAGCTCTTTTGTCATCTGGGATTGTACTTTCCTGTTGCTGGGAAGTGTTTTTTCTTGTGTTTGTTAATAAACAAGTTTTTTCCACTTTTCCCCCCGAGTAAAATTCTCTCCGAGCCCAGTGGGGGGGAGGAATTGTGAGGGGGGTTTATTTTGGGGGGCTCCTTTGGAGGCTTTCCCCCAGTTTTGTCCTAAACTTGGACAGCGCCGTTGCCTGCGGCCACCACCTGCACACCCCCATGTTCTTCTTCCTGCTCAGCCTGGCCCTCACTGACCTGGGCTGCATCGGCACCACTGTCCCCAAAGCCATGCACAATTCTCTCTGGGACACCAGGAACATTTCCTACACAGGATGTGCTGCACAGATATTTCAGATTTATTTCTTTCTTTGTGCAGAGATTTCCCTCCTGACCATCATGTGCTACGACCGCTACGTGTCCATCTGCAAACCCCTGCACTATGGGACCCTCCTGGGCAGCAGAGCTTGTGCCCACATGGCAGCAGCTGCCTGGGCCAGTGGCTTTCTCAATGCTCTGCTGCACACGGCCAATACATTTTCCCTGCCCCTGTGCCACGGCAATGCCTTGGGACAGTTCTTCTGTGAAATCCTCAAGCTCTCCTGCTCACACTCCAAACTCAGGAAACTTGGGTTTCTTGCTGTTAGTGCCAGTTTAACCTCTGGATGTTTTGTGTTCATTGTTTTCTCCTATGTGCAGATCTTCAGGGCTGTGCTGAGGATTCCCTCTGAGCAGGGACGGCACAAAGCCTTTTCCACCTGCCTCCCTCACCTGCTTGTGGTCTCTCTGTTCCTGAGCACTGGCATATTTGCCAACCTGAAGCCCCCCTCCATCTCCTCCCCATCCCTGGATCTGTCCCTGTCAGTACTATAGTCAGTGGTGCCTCCAGCCCTGAACCCCCTCATCTACAGCCTGAGGAACCAGGAGCTCAAGGCTGCTCTGTGGAGACCGATGAAAGGCTGCTTTCAAAAATATTAAACTGCTGGCCAATTTCTGAAAAACATTCACCATAAAAGTCATATTTGATATTTCTTGGTTTCCTTTTGGAGGTTCTTTTACCTTGTTTTACCTCTTTTTCATACTATCCACAAAGAAATGTCATTGTTTGTGCCATTTCTCATTTGGTTTCACACCACCAACCCTGTGGCCACAGACTCTGACAATGTGGATCTGTACAATCAGGGGCCATAAATGAACTAAAGGATGTCCAAGCAAACGTTTTACCAGAGATCTCCAATTTGTTCCATTCTCTGGAGCTGCAGAAGCAGTGTCTGTGTGCAGAGCTGGGGCAGATCAGTGCTGGCACAGCAGCTGTGCCCAGCAGCAGCAGCACTTGGTGTTGCCAGTGCTGTTCCCGTGCCACTGCCCCACTGCCCTCCTGCCCCTCGTGTTGCTGCAGGGCCTGAGTGCCCTTGGGGCCGGGCACAGCCCTCGGGGTGGCAGTGCCGGGGCTGCAGCAGGGACAGGCCATGGGCACTGCTGGGGCAGCACTGACACCTCAGGGCAGGGCCTGGGGGCTCCAGGCTCCTTGGCCAGGCTCTCTCCTGGGGCTGGGGGATGGGAGGGAAACAACTCAGGTTTGTCATGGCCTCTGCAGTCAGCCATAAAGTTTATTCTCATGAGCTGTGAGTTTCCTATCCCACTGCAGACATCATTGCTTAGAGCCAGGGCTGTCTGGCAGCCACCCCCAAACTGCCCTGAGCATTTTCCTTGTGTTCATCTTTGCTTTTTTACTTTTCCCTGGTCCAGATTTGTTCCTATTACCCATCTCCATTCCAATCCCTTCAAACAGCCCATCCCTGCTTACCCTTTCCTCTCTAGCCCCACTCCTCATTTCATTTCCTGAACTGGCACCATGGGAATGTCCCTTGGGGAGCAGGATCATCCTACAAGTGCTTCAGGAATTGTCTGCAGGCTCCTGCAGTGCCTCGTGCTTTTCCCTCACCAGAGGCACCACAGACCAGGGGGCACATCTGGTCTGGTGTGTCTGGGTGTGGGGCTCCCTGTTCTGGGCAGTGAGGAGGGGCTGGAGAGGCTCTGCAGGACTGACAGGATGGGCTTTGGGGCTGTGTGGAGAAGCTGAGGGACCTGGGCTGCTGGACCTTCTGAAGAGGAGGCCCAGGGCTCATCCTGCAACTGCTCCAAGGGTGGTTTCAGAGAATCCCAGAATCAGCCAGGCTGGAAAAGACCTTGGAGATCATCAAGTTCAACCTTTGCCCTGACACCATCTTGTCTCCCCTGTGCCTCGTCCAGGATAAACAACCCCAGCTCCCTCTGCCACTCCTCACAGGATTCGTGTTCTTTAACCCTCACCAGCTTTCTTAACCTCCTCTGGACACACTCCAGCCCCTCCATGTCTTTCCTAAATTCTGGAGGCCCAGAACAGAATGAGGACTCAAGGTCAAGCCTCAGCCGTGCTGAACACAGGGAAGAATGACTGCCCTGCTCCTGCTGGCCATACTATTCCTGATCCAAGCCAGAAGCCATTGGCCTTCTTGGCCACCTGGGCACACTGCTGGCTCATGTCCAGCCTGCTGTCCATCAGTGCCCCCAGGTCACTTTCTGCCTGGCCACTGTCCAACCACTCTGTCCCCAGCCTGGAGCACTGCAGGGGTTGTTGTGGCCTGGCACTTGGTCTTGTTAAACCTCAACTTGTTGGATTTGGGCCCTGGATCAAGCCTTTCCAGGTTCCTCCAGTCGATCCACACTCACACCCAGCTTTGTGTCATCACAGTCCTATATGGCCCTGGAGTGTCATAATGGTGTCCATGATTCCACGAGGCCTCACAAATCCATGAGGTGTCACAATGTCCCTCTGGTTCCATGGGACCCCGTGGTGTCACAAAGTCCCTTGTATCCTTGGGCCCTGCAGTGCCACAGTGCATCTCTGGTTCCATGAGGTCTCACAGTGCAGCAATGCTCTCCTTGGTTCCACAGTATCACAATGGTCTCATCGTCCCCAGGGCCACCACAGTTTCAAACATATTTCCTTCATTCCATGAGTCCCTGAGGAGCAACACTGGCCCCTTGGTTTCATTTTCCCTCCAGAGTCACAGTGGCCCCATCATAACACGAGGTCCTGCTCTGTCACAATGCTCTGCATGGTCCCACAAGGCCCTGCAGGGTCACAGTGGCCTCTTGGTTCCATGAGGCCTCCCAGTGCCATCATGAATTCCTTGGTGCTGCAGTGTCACAATGGAGCCCTGGTTACACAAGATCCTGCAGTGTCACAATGGCCCCTTGCTTCCCCCGGGGCCCTGCAGTGTCACAATCATCACAGTATCACCCAGGCTGGAAAAGACCTTTGAGAGTATCACGTCCAACCTGTGACCCAACACCACCTTGTCACCCAGACCATGGCACTCAGTGCCACATCCAGTCTTTCCATGTCCACTCACCCACCTTCCTGGGAAGCCAATTCCAATGCCAAATCACCCTTTTTGTGAAGAATATTTCCTAATGTCAAGCCTAAATGTTTCCTTGTGCAGCTTAAGGCTGTGTCCTCTTGGCCAGTCACAGTTTCTTGGGAAAAGAGCCTGACCCCCATTTGGCTGCACCCTCCTGTCAGGGAGTTGTAGAGAGTGAGGAGGTCTCCCCTGAGATTCCTCAAGGAAAACATCCCCAGCTCCCTCAGCCCCTTCTCACAGCACTTGAGTTTCAGACCCCTCAACAGCCTTGCTGTCCTTCTCTGGACACCCTCCAGCCCCTCCATGTCCTTCCTAAATTGGGGGCCCAGAACTGGACACAGCACTCGAGGTGCTGCCCAAACATTGCCGAGCACAGGGGAAGAATCACTGCCCTGGTCCTGCTGGCCACACCATTCCTGATCCATAGGGGTCTCAGGGGTTGAATGAAGGAAATGATGGGGGGGAGAACAATGACAATACATGATTGATATCTGATATCAATCTAGAAACAGGAAAAGAAAACAAAACAAAATACATTTCTCTGCATTATTTTCAAGATAGCATATTGACTTGGAATACACTTGTGAAATCTTTCTAAGTAATCATAGAGGAATTGAAAACGTAAATTTTTCGCAGGGGCTTTTTTTGTTTTGGTGCTTTGAACAAATGTTTATGAGCCTTTCCCACAGAATTCCTGAACTGAAGAGCTCAAGAAAGAAGAGGCATCTGGAGTAGTAAAATTCATCATCAACCTCCAAGAGGCTGCGCATCCATCCTCCTCAGATCAGGAATGAACAGAAATGGGCACAGCTTTGTGGCTGCCCCAGCTCTGGGATGGGCCCTGGGCCTGGAGCAGTAGCAGCTCTGCAGGGCCCCAAGGCCGGGGCTGTTGTGCTGGCCTGGGCAAATGGGATGGCAGCAGGGGCTGCAGAGCTCTCAGGAGCTCAGGGAGAGGGGAGCAGGGCACACAGGGAGCCTCCTTTTGCCTTGGCCAAGCACCTTCCCAATGACCACCCCAAAAATACACACCCACTGACCACACCCCACTGACCACCACCACTGACCACCACCACTGACCACACTCCACTGACCACACCCAGTGAACACACCCATTGCCAAGACACCAATGCCTGTACCCCCAAAGACCACACCCCACCAAATTTTCCCACTCACCACATCCACAGCCCACACCCACTGACCACACCCAATGACTACTCTGCACTGCTCACACCCACTGACCACCCCCACTGACTGCAGCAATTGACTCTACCCCAAAGACCCTCAAACTGACCAAACCCCTACTGAGCACACCCCCACTGACCTTAACCACTGACCACACCCCAACTAACACCAAGCTGACCACATCCACTGACCACAAACACTGACCCCACCCCATTGAACATCCACACCAACTACATCTACTGACCATACTGACTGACCACTTCCATGGACCACACCCACTTGCTAGAACCCCTGACCACACCCCAATGACCGCCCAACTGACCGTACACCCACTGACCACACCCAATGACCACACCCCCTGACTACACACCAATGACCATCTCAATCACAATCCCACTGACCACACCCCACTGACCACACGAATGACCAAACCCCCAACCCCCTATGTGACTAAAACCCAACTGACCACACTCACTGACCACACCCACTGATCACATACCACTGCCCACACCCATTGTCCACAATCAGGGACCACACCCACTGACCAAATCCAGTGACCACCCCAATGACCATGCCCACGGACTGCACCCACTTACCACAGCAATGGTCACTCCACTGACCACACCCACTGAGCACACCAACTGACCACACCCACTGAGTGCAACCCACTGACTGCACCCACTGACCACCCCCAATGACCACCCTCAATGACCACACCAAGTGACCAACGCCGTTGCCCAGACACCAATGCTCACACCCGCCGACAGTACCCACTGACAAAACACAATGACCACCTCCACTGACCAAACCACATGGACCTGGCTAATGACCACACCCACTGACCACACCCTTGTCCCACACACCACTGCCTGCACCCCATTGTTGCGTTTGATGTTGTTTAGGGTGACAGCAAGTAAGAAGCAGGAAGGGCCTTTGCAGTGGCTTCACAGAGATATTTATTTCAGCCACACGTGTGCACCATCCATGGTTCAGAGAACAAAGGCTACGTACTTTGTAAGGGTCCAGGTTAAATACATGGGATGAACAGGCAGGGAAGAGCATCAGAGACCAATTACCAGGGGCCATGGGGGTGTCATAAGAGTGGGGTTGGAGCAAAGGGCCAAGTGGGAAACAGGTGGGAGTGACCAAAAGGCTGACAGACAGGGAGAGGGCACAGAGCTGACCCAGGGAAAAGAACAGCAGCTGCTTTCCCTGACTGTGGATGCCTTTCTTGGTCTCCACACCCACTGACCACACTCACTCACCACACTCACTGACCACTCTGCCACTGACTGCACCCAATGACCCCAATTACTGACCACCACCCATGACAACACCAATTGACCACCCAACTGACCACACCTACTTACCACCCCTCAGCAACCTCTCAACTGTCAGTGTCCACTGAGCACAGCTACTGATAACATCCCACTGCCCACACCCACTGAACACACCCACTGACAACAGACTGACCACACCGCCACTGACCACAACCACTGACCACACCTTCTGCCCACACCCACTTCCCGCATCCACTGACCACACTCCACTGACAAAACCTACTGGCCACACCACTGCCTACATTCCCCTGCCCACCCAACTTACCACACTCCCTTCCCAAGGGCCAGGGGACAAGGTCCAGCAGCTGTTCTGGTTCTGCAGAGCCACAACAGCCCCTGATTCCATGAGTTTCTGTACTGTCAGCAGCGGTTCCTTGGTTCCAGTGATGCCCTGCTGGGTCACAATGGATGTTTGGTTTCATGAAGTTCTGCAGTGTCACCATGGCCTACCTCTTTCCATGAGCTTCCGTGGTGTCAAGATGGACTCCTTGGATGGGCAGGGTAACACTGGACAATTGGGTCCATGCAGCCCAACTGGGACACCAGGGACTCCTTGGTTCCATGGGGTTCCAGCACTGTTGCCATGGTCTCCTTAGATCCACAGTGTCACAATGGACCACTGGATCCATGTGGCCCTGCTGTGTCACAATGGGCCCTTGATTCCATGGAAACCAAGTGTCACAATTGACTCCTTGCTTCCATGTTGCCTCCTCAGTGTCAAAATGGGTCCTTTATTCCCTGAAAAACACAAAAGTTTTGTGGAAACACTGAGCAAATCCTGATTAACAGACCTGGGAGCACCAGTCTGCATTCAAGAGAGGGGTTAAAGGTGAGAATGGCACCAGCAATTTCCATCTGCAACAGAGATACAGGGAAAGAAGAGGGACAGAGAATTCAGCTGAAAGGCTAAGAATATTCTGCTTACAGAGATCATGTCTGGTCCCACTGTCCTTTGCAGAAAGGTGACATCATTTCAGGTAACCTGTACTGAGCATGTGGTTCCTCAGTGGAGTTTGCTGTTCAGGAAAGCTGCTCAGGCTTTTCCATTCTGTTCTCACAAACAAGAAAACTTCTCCTGGGCCTGTGTGCAGGCAGAGCCCTGAGGAGAGCAGGTGGGACATGGTGCAATGGGCTGGGACACCCAGCTGCAGAGCTCAGGGGACAAGGTTCTGATGCAGGGCACAGGGAAGTCAGTCCCAGGTGGGCGATGTCAGACATGGTGAGGCTGGAGTGAGGAGGAGGTTGTCCAAACAGGGACAGCCTGCAAGGGACTCATTCTTCTGTGTGCCCAGATCTCTTAAGGAGACATTCAGCATCAACAGCACCAGCAGAATGTTTCTGTCACCTTTTCTCTGAAATGAAAAATTAAAAAATACTCACTATAATAAAAAAAAAATGTCATGAGATGCACTTTGAAATCTGCTTCCTTAACAGAACTCCAAACTGACTCCAAGCAGTTGCAGAAGCCCTGGAGACTTGAATACAACTAAAGGAAGACAAAGAGCCCCGAAGGGCTTTCTGTATTTTAATAATCCCCAGGGTGAATTTGGGGCTGAGTCCTGAACTCTCAGACACTGAGAGAAGGTTGAAGAAGCTGCTCAAGGAGTCAGAAACAAAACTCCAAGTCCCTTGGAGCATCAGTGGCCCCACTGAAGGCAGGGACTGCCAAAGGCTCCCCAGGGACTGGTGAGAGCAGATCCTTGAGGGCAGGATTGCAGGAGCCAAAGGCTGTGCGCAGGAACTGCAATGCTGAGCAAGGCCTGGGCTGTTTGGAGGCAGCAGAAAGGCCAAGGGCTGAGCCCAGGCCTGGCCCAGCAGGGCCTGTCCCTCACGGGTGGCTCGGGGCTGTTCCTGGGGCACTGGGATGGGAGAGGCAGCAAGGACAAATGGCATCACCCTGTGTGACACTCCAGATGCTCATGAAACCAAGGGCCAGTGTGACACTCTGGGGCCCCATGGAAACAAGAGACCACTGTGAGCCTGCAGGGCTGTAACACCCCAGAACACTGAAATGCTGGGGGTAACCAAATGTTCCTTTACTCGAGTTTTGTACATAGGAGAAACCCCAGCCAGATATTCTCAAGAGGTAAAAATGACCCAATATTTTCCTGACAAAGTAGAGAAAATCAAGAAATGCTTGAAAAGGATTTAATACAACATCCAATTCAACATAAAACACTTGTCATAGCAGGAAGTTGATTAACTTAACCCATTTAACTTTAGAAACCCTTAAACACTTCAGTTGTAGAGATACCCAAAACTGTTCCATATGAAGGGCATTAGGAGAGGAGAGAGAGAGACAGAAAGACAGAAGCTCTGTAGAAAAACACACACATGGCTACCAACTCCTGGGGTTCCAGTGTGGGTGAGACACAGTCCCCAGCAGAAGGCAGGGTACAGACCATGGGCTGAGCTCCTGCCCTGTGTTTTAAGCCCCTGGGCCTTCGTGGCCCTCCCCCAGGTGGGACTTGTGATTGCTGGGGCAATCAGAGCCTGGGTCAGCACCAGCCCCCTGTGTGACTGATTGACAGCTCATCCCGAGGTGTCTGGGACATTGATCTCATCCAGCCTCTGACAGCGACCATGGTGACACTGCGGAACCTCATGGAACCGTGAGTCAGTTGTGACAATGCAGGTCCAGGGACACTATGGAGACACTGGAACCTCATGGAACCAAAGAGACCATTGTGACAGTCTGGTGCCTCATGGAATCAGGGGGACCATTGTGAAACTCTGGGATCCCATGGAACCAAGGGTCAGTGATGAAGCAGTGGGGCCGTAGAACCAAGGAGCCACTGTGACACAGCAGGGCTGCATGGACACCAGGGGCCATGGTGGCACTGCAGAAGCAAGGAGAGCATTGTGACACAGAGAATATTGTAACAAGGAGAGTATTGTGGCACTAGAGGCAACTCATGGAAGCAAGGGGAACACTGGTACACTCTGGGGCCCCGTGGAACCAAGGGAACACAGAACAGGTCTGTCTGTCTGGGCCTCCTGGGGCCACCTGACAGGTCTGGTTGACCTTGCCATGTCGAGGGCTGTTGCTCATCAGCCCCTCAAGTACTGGGCTACTCTGTGATTTCCTTCCTGTGGAAAAGAACCATCTTTCTCTTGAAGTGGCCATGGCCAACATTTGGATTCCTGCTCCTAATTTCCTAATTTTCCATTGTTCCCAGATGAAATCTGTCAGGACAAACAGATTTGGCTGGTTTGGCTACCCAGGGGTCACTTCTCATCTGCCTTTCAAACACTGGGACCCATGTGCTTTTCTTTCTTATGGGGAAAAAAAGCACCTTTGACATCTAGGCACCCATGGCCACATTTGGGATTCCACCTCCAGAATTCCTTATATCCAAGGATAACCCTGAGACAAAAGCTGCCATGACTGACAAGTTTGGCTGGCCTTGGCTTCCTGATGGCTGGCTCTCATCTGCATTTTGAAACACTAAGACTCGGTGCTTTCCTTCCTAATGAAAATAACTCTCCTTCCATGCCAGGCACTCTTGGCCAAAATTGATATTGCATCTCCAAAAATCCCTATGTCCAAGGATTGCCCCAGATGAAAGGTGCCAGGAGAGACAGGTCAGGCTGGCTTGGCCTATGGTGCTCATCCCTTATCTTCTTCCAAAATACTTGGCCTTCACACTTTTCTTTCATATGAAAAAAAACCATTCACCTCGACCAGGTGCCCATGGCCAAAATTGGGATTCCACTTCCAAAATTCTGTACATCCATGGATTGCTCCCAAGCAAAAGCTGCCAGGACAGAGAGGTCTGGCTGCCCTTGGCCTCTTGGAGGCTGCCTCTCACCTGCTTTTGAAACACTGGGGCTCTGTGCTTTCCTTCCTATTGGAAAGAACGATGGTTCTTGTCAAGGTGTCTGTGGTCAGAACTGGGATTCTGCCTCCCAAATTCTGTATGTCTAAAAAATTTATCCCAGGCAAAAGCTGCCAGGACAAAATGGTCTGGCTGGCTTGGCGTCCCAGAAGCCACCTCTCCACTTTTCTGCTTTTGAAATACTGGGGCTCGGTTCTTTCCTTCCTATGGAAAAGAACCATCCCTCTTATCAATGCAGAAATGGCCAAAATTGGGATTCCACCTCCAAAATTCTGTGTATCCGAGGGTTACTTTCTGATAAAAGATGCCAGGACAGAATTCGGGCTGCCTTTGGGCTCTGATGGCCGCCTTCCTTCTGCCTCTGAAACCTTATGGAAAAGAACTTTCTCCTCCAGGCGTTAATGTCCAAAATTGGTATTCTGCCTCTAAAATTCCATATATCCGGAGATGGTTACCAGACAAAATTGCCAATACAGTCGAGTCTGGCCGTCCCAGTGCATCTGATGACTGCCCTTCATCTCCCCCTGCAACACTGTGGCTCAGTTGTTTCCTTCCTATAGAGGCCATGGTGACATTATGGGGATATCCAGGAACCATGGAGACCACTGTGACACTGTAAGGACCCATGGAATCATGGAGACCATTGTGACACTGTGGGGCCCTGTGGAACCAAAGGGCCACTGTGACCCTGCAGGGCCTCATGGA
The DNA here is from genome assembly GCF_029582105.1 of Oenanthe melanoleuca. Classification (NCBI taxonomy): domain Eukaryota; kingdom Metazoa; phylum Chordata; class Aves; order Passeriformes; family Muscicapidae; genus Oenanthe; species Oenanthe melanoleuca. The sequence goes on along the minus strand of NW_026612650.1, from coordinate 7,237,896 downwards.
AGCAAGGGGTCATTGTGACACTGCAGAAGCAAGGAGAACATTGTGACAATGAGGGGCCTCGTGGAACCTACAGGATATGGAACAGATCTGGCTCATTTGGCCTCCTGGGGGCTACCTGACAGGACTGGCTGAACTTGGAATGTTGAGGGCTGCCTGTCCTCAGCCCCTGGAGAACAGAGGCACAGTGCTTTCCTTCCAAAGGAAAAGAACCATTTGTCCTACTAACTGCCCATGGCCAACATTGATACTGCTCCTGAAAAATTCCCTATATGCAAGGGAATTCTTCCATACAAAAAGCTGCCAGGACAGGATGGAGAACTCTGGTTGTCCGTAGCCTCTGGTGGTCACTTTTAATCTCAAAGAAGGTCTGACAAAAGTAATTGAACACGTTTGACTACTGAAATATCAGTGAGTCTCTCACCCCCTGAAAATCTCAGTGCTCTTCTGATCATATGTGCCTTCTTTGTCCCATTTGGTATTACACATATTTTTTCAGATAAAAAGCATTATTGCTATCCCTCTACCAGTGTTATCTGACACAAAAGGCCTTTCCTACATATGGATGCACGTCACCTGTATAAGCAAACACAACCAAGAATCCATCAGGAATTATTTGTGTCTGCTCCCATCCATCACATCTCCTCTGGAGCTGGAGGTGCAGCCGTGGTGCCCACAGCAGCCCTGGGGCTCTGTGCCCCATGGCCTCCCTGCTGGGCAGCCTCTGCCAGCTCCTGCACAGCCTGTGGCACCTGCACTGACAGCCCTGCCCCGGGCTCTGCCGGGCTCTGGGCCAGCAGAGAGGCCGGGCAGGGCTGGCCATGGCCGGGAACAGGCCCTGAGCCCCGCAGGAGGATGGAGCTGGGCCACAGCCAAACTCAGCCCAGGGCAAACCTGGGCTCAGCAGCCAGGGCTGGCAAGGGCTGGGGACAGAGGCTGGCGCTGACAAATGTCCTGGATCCCCTCCCTGCTCTGTGCATGCCACCAAGGGCACAGAGCATCCTCCTCTCTGGGCCACTTGCCTGTTTCCAATGCCTTCCACAGGTGCTGGCCCTGCCCCACAAGGCCTGGGCTGAGTCCTGCCCCTGCACGCTCAGCCAGGCTGAGATGGACACTGCTGCTTTCTCTGGCAGGCTCTCTCAGGCCAGCCCAGCTCCCTGCAGGCTGTGCCAGCTGCCCTGAGCTCTGTGCAGCACCAAGGGCCTCTCCCCAGCACAGCCCAGCCGGCTCTGGCCCCACAGCTCTGCTCAGGGCAGGGGGCTCTGGGCAGTGGCCCCACGGCCTCAGCCCCTGGCAAGGGCACAGCAGCAGCTGCAGCTCAGACAGGACTCAGCCCCAGCCATGGGCAAGGTGCTTGGCCAAGGCAAAAGGAGGCTCCCTGTGTGCCCTGCTCCCCTCTCCCTGAGCTCCTGAGAGCTCTGCAGCCCCTGCTGCCATCCCATTTGCCCAGGCCAGCACAACAGCCCCGGCCTTGGGGCCCTGCAGAGCTGCTCCTGCTCCAGGCCCAGGGCCCATCCCAGAGCTGGGGCAGCCACAAAGCTGTGCCCATTTCTGTTCATCCCTGCTCTGATAAGGATCGATCCTCACCCACTTGGAGGATGCTGATGAATTTTGCTACTCCAGAGGCCTCTTCTTTCTTGAGCTCTTCAGTTCATAAATTCAGTGGCAAAGACTCATAAACATTTCTTGAAAACACCCGAACAAGAAACACCTCTGGGAATATTTTAAGTTTTCAATTCTTCTGTGGTTAATTAGGAAGATATCAGATGTGTATTGCAAGTGAATATACTTTATTGGAAACAATGTGGAGGGAAATTTTGTATTGTTGTTTTTTCCTGTTTATAGAAGGATATCAGCCATGTCCAAATGATATTGACCCACAGCATCTTTTAATGCAGTCTGAATGGATACGAAAATTAAGATCCATCATGGGTGACAATCAATAAAACTTTGTCCCCAACCTCTTTCCAGCATTTCCCTCATCCAACCCCTCGGACTCCTATGGATCAGGAATGGTGTGGCCAGCAGGACTAGGACAGTGATTCTTCCCCTGTGCTCAGCACTGGCTGGGCAGCAACCTCGAGTGCCGTGTCCTGTTCTGGGCCCTTAAATTTAGGAAGGATCTGGAGGGGCTGGAACATGTGCGGAGAGGGGCAACAAGGCTGGTGAGGGGTCTGGAACACAAGTCCTATGAGGAGTGACTGAGGGAGCTGGGGTGGTTTGTCAAGGATAGGAGGAGGCTTGGGGAGATCTCATCACTCTCTACAACTCCCTGACAGGGGGATACAGCCAGGGAACTGTGATAGGACAAGAGGACACAGCCCTTAGATACTTGGGGATGTTTAGGCTGGACACTAGGAAATATTCTTCAAAAAAAAATGGTGATTGGGCATTGGAATGTGCTGCCCAGGGAGGTGGGTGAGTCACCCTGACTGGAAGTGTTTCAGGAAAGACTGGATGTGGCACTGAGTGCCATGGTCTGGGTGACAAGGTGGTGTTGAGTCACAGGTTGGACTTGATGTTCTCAAACATCTTTTCCAGCCTGGGTTATCCTGTGATGATTGTGACACTGCAGGGCTCTGGGGAAGCAAGGGGCAATTGTGACACTGCAGGGCCTTGTGGAACTGAGTGGACCAGAGTGACGCTGTGTATGACATGGCACCAGAGAGCCAAAGGGTCACTGTGACACTGTGGGGCTACATGGAAGCAAGGAGTCCATGGTGACACTCTGGGTCCTTGTGGAACCACAGAGGCCACTGTGACACTGCAGGGCCTTGTGGGACCATGTAGAGCATTGTGACAGAGCAGGACCTCGTGTAATGATGGGGCCACTGTGACACTGGAGGGAAAATGGAACCAAGGGGCCAGTGTTGCTCCTCAGGGACTCCTGGAATGAATGAAAAATGTTTGACACTGTGGTGCCTCTTGGGACCAAGAGGCCGTTGTGACACTGTGGAACCAAGGAGAGCATTGCTGCACTGTGAGACCTCATGGAACCAAGGATCCATTGTGACATTTCAGGACTTTGGGGGATCAAGGTGCCATTGTGAAACCGTGGGGCCCAAGGATCCAAGGGACTTTGTGACACCATGGGATCCCATGACACTAAATGGACATTGTGACACTGGGAGTCCTCATTGAATCATGGAGACCATTGTGACACTCCAGGGCCTCAAGGAACCATGGAGACACCAAGGTAGCTGGGAGATTTCATCTGCTGCATGGTAGGAGCACTCTGCAGAGGGACCTGGACAGGCTGGATCCAGAGCCCAAATCCAACAAGGTGAGGTTTAACAAGACCAAGGGCTGGGTCCTGCACTTTGACCACAACAACCCCTGCAGTGCTCCAGGCTGGGGACAGAGTGGCTTTACAGCAGCCAGGCAGAAAGGGACCTGGGGGCACTGATGGACAGCAGGCTGGACATGAGCCAGCAGTGTGCCCAGGTGGCCAAGAAGGCCAATGGCTCCTGGCCTGGATCAGGAATAGTGTGGCAAGCAGGAGCAGGGCAGTGATTCTTCCCCTGTGCTCAGCAAATGTGAGGCCACACCTCAAGTGCTGTGTCCAGTTCTGGGCCCCCAATTTAGGAAAGACATGGAGGGACTGGAGTGTTTCCAGAGAAGGACAACAAGGCTGGTGAGGGGTGTGGAACACAAATTCTGTGAGGAGGGGCTGAAGGAGCTGGGGTGATTTCTCCAGCATAGGAGGAGGCACAGGGAGACAAGGTGATGCCAGGGCACAGGTTGGACTTGATGATCTCTAAGGTCTTTTCTAGCCTGGATGATTCTGTAATTTTATCAAACCACCCGTGGAGCAGTTGCAGGATGAGCCCTGGGCCTCCTCTTCAGAAGGTCCAGCAGCCCAGGTCCCTCAGCTTCTCCACACAGACCCCAAAGCCCATCCTGTCAGTCCTGCAGAGCCTCTCCAGCCCCTCCTCACTGCCCAGAACACCCAGACACACCAGCCCAGATGTGCCCCCCTGGCCTGTGGTGCCTCTGGCAAGGGAACAGCACAAGGCACTGCAGGAGCCTGCAGATAATTCCTGAAGCACTTGTAGGATGATCCTGCTCCCCAAGGGACATTCCCATGGTGCCAACTCAGGAACTGCAATGGGGAGTGGGGCCAGAGTGGAAAGGGCAAGCAGAGATGGGCTGTTTGCAGGGGAGGGAACAGGGGTTAGCAAGAGGAAGAAATCTGGACAAGAGAATAGAAAAGAAAGAAAAGGTGAAGCATGAAGAAATGCTGAGGGCCATTTGGGGGTGGCTGCCAGGCACCCCTGGCTCTGAGCAACAATGTCTGCATACCAAATTTTCCATAAATGTTCATGTAATTTATTCTTTAGTGCTAATATTTAATTATTAAATGTTTTGTTATATATATTTCTAAATAGAATGGTTTTTATCACTTAGTTTTTTATATTTTTATTAAAAAATTCATACATTTCTTTCAGCCAGGGAAATTAATCTTCTTAGGTTCTAAGTAACACAGTTCCCTTTATTTATTAATTAAGCTCTATTGGTTATTTTTTTCTCACTCATTATTATAATTTGTAATATTTGTAGTCCATTTGTCATCTTTTTTATCCTCTTCTTTTTAGGCAGTGCCAAAGGGGCCACTTTAGGGTCCAGGGAGACATTTCTGGGGCACAACTGGGGCAGTTTTGGGCATGGGGATGGAATTTAGGGGGAACTTGAGGGTCTGGAGTACACCTCAGGGAGCTGGGTGGGCACTTGGATGGGCACTGAAATTTTGTTATGGACAATTCCAGGTGTGGGGGAGCACTTATGCATTCAGGGTGACACTTGGAGCTCAGGGAGGGGAATCTGGGGCCTTTTGGGTTCCAGGCAGGCACATGGGGGCTCTAACGGGGCTCTCTGGGGCGCGGGGCATGATGGGAGTTGTAGGGGCGCGTATATTACAGTTTAATAGGGCCTTGGAGCATCATGGGAGTTGTAGGCAGTGTTGCATTGGTTGTTTATGCTCCCCACAGAGCATGATGGGAGCTGTAGTCTCAGAAGTGTCTCGGACGGAGCTTCTGGAGGTCCAAGAACGCACGTAGGGGAGACTTTTGCACCCAAGCCATGACTTGAGGTTTTCGGGAGGAACGTGTACAGTTCAGGAGCACTTGGGGGAGCTTGGGGAGCTCTAACTGGTCTCCTTAGGACACAAGGCACAGTAAGAATTTTAGGCACCCAATGAGCTCTATAGGGCCACGGGGCATGATGGGAGTTGGAGGCAAAAAGAAAAGATGGCGCCGACACCAGGCACCCGCTCCGAGGCCCCGATCCCCGGCGCTGGTTGGCTCTGGGCGGTGACAGGCAGGGTGCTCTGCAAATGGGAGGCGGCAGAGGCGGGATCAGCCCATTCAACCCCTGCAATCCCTCGCAGTACAGCCCAGTTTATCCCCAGTACAGCCCACTACAACCTCAGTTCCCCCTCAGTCCCTCCCAGTACAGCCCAGTTCATCCCCAGTACAGCCCAGTGCAACCTCAGTTCCCCCTCAGTCACTCCCAGTACAGTCCAGATCATCCCTAGTACAGCCAAATCCCACCCAATACACCTGAGTTTATTCCCAGTCCCTTCCAGTTCCCACCAGTGTCATCCATTGTAAGCCCCAATGTTCTCCAGAGTTCCCCACAGTGTTCCCAGTGTCCCCATTTGTCCCATTATTTCCCAGTATTACCCCCAGTATGTCCCAGTCCTCCCCAGTGTTTCCAAGGACACTTGAACTTCTCACAGTTGCCGTGGCACCCAATCCAGCAGTGGGGTCAGTGCAGTGTCCATGGCCACAGCCCCTGGCAGTGCCCAGTGCAGGTTGGGATGATGATCCACCCTCACAGCTGGCCCAGGGCAGCTCTGAAGTGGTTTTGGTGGCACCTTGTTCTGGCACACACCTGAGGAGTGTCTCTGCTTGCAGTGGGGAAAATTAGGAGGTTTAGATTGCTTTAAAAATGAAAAACAAATTATTATTTTTTTTTTTAAAAAAGGAAAATCCCTCTTTCCCTGAGTGCAGCCAGTTCTCCAAGCAAAGCAGGTCCCAGATGAGTGAGGGCAGACAGGATGGGGTTGGGGAATGTGGAGCAAGGTTGTCCACACTGGGTCAGACCTCAAGGCACAGCTTCTCTGAGCAGCCAGACCTCCTGAGGAGAGACCCTGGATCAATATCAATCACAGAATGCTGCAATCACATCTGCTCTAAGGAGAACAGTCATAAAATACATCCTTTAAAATAGGAATCTGTAATTTCTAACAAGGTCTTTGAAATAATTTTCCATAACTGGAGGTGAAAACCTTCCTGATGAACTCCACCAAACCAGAGGGAAATCAAGGCAGAGCTGTGGTTTATTAGGAAACCTCTCAAGAATTCATTCATAAACAAACTCCAAAGTTTCTGATACACCTCATGTGTCCCAATGAGGGACACAACTGAGAAAGTGTCCCCAGGTTCCAGTTAGGGCAGGAAATTGGAGGCAGAGAGGACAGGTGGGGACAAAGAGAAGCCAAGCCTTGGTGCCCTGGGGCACAGCAGGGTCTGTGCCACCAAGGGCTCTGAGGAGACACCTTGTCCTGAGCCACTGGGGCCTCCTGGCACAGCCCCAGCAAGGCTGGGCACTGTCACCCCTTGTGCTGCCCTCAGTGTCCCCCCCCCACATCCCAGTGACCTCAGGGATCTGCTGGGACCAGTCCCTGGGGAGCCTTGGTCAGGAATGGCCCTGGGGAGCTCCTTCATGCTCCCAGGGACTGAAGGTTTTTCAGAGGACTTTGGGTTTTGCTTTTGCCTTGGAGTCTCTGAGAGCTTTGTGCAATCACAGTCCCCAATTATCTGATTTAATTAGTCTCTTGAGAGCCTTTCTCAGTAACAACACTCAGTGGGCTCATTAGTGCTTCAAGGTACTTCAGCTTTTTAAGGTACTTTCCTTTTTCCTTTCCTTTCCTTTCCTTTCCTTTCCTTTCCTTTCCTTTCCTTTCCTTTCCTTTCCTTTCCTTTCCTTTCCTTTCCTTTCCTTTCCTTTCCTTTCCTTTCCTTTCCTTTCCTTTCCTTTCCTTTCCTTTCCTTTCCTTTCCTTTCCTTTCCTTTCCTTTCCTTTCCTTTCCTTTCCTTTCCTTTCCTTTCCTTTCCTTTCCTTTCCTTTCCTTTCCTTTCCTTTCCTTTCCTTTCCTTTCCTTTCCTTTCCTTTCCTTTCCTTTCCTTTCCTTTCCTTTCCTTTCCTTTCCTTTCCTTTCCTTTCCTTTCCTTTCCTTTCCTTTCCTTTCCTTTCCTTTCCTTTCCTTTCCTTTCCTTTCCTTTCCTTTCCTTTCCTTTCCTTTCCTTTCCTTTCCTTTCCTATTCTCTGAGAGGTTTTTGGGCAATCATGGCCTCCAGTTCTCTCCTCCAAGGAATCCTGAGGAGCCTGTGTTGGGGATGGACCTTAGTGGGACCCATTAATGCTTTGAGACACTTTGGGTTTTTCTTCTGCCTTGGACTCCTGGAAAGGTTTGTGCAATCTCCTCTCAGGCCCTGAGGTTCAAGGGCTCAGCACCAAATGCACCACGGGGCTCATTGGGATCAAGGATGTCCTGACAAACCATGGCTCTGCCTTGTTTTCTCTCTGGTCTGGTGTACTTCATGAGGAAGGTTTTCAAATCCAGTTATGGAGAAATAATTCAAGGAGCTTCTACAAATATCCATTCTTATTTTAATGGTTCCCTGAGGCCTTCCAGTGTCACAAAGGCCCCTTTGTTCCATGAGGTTCTGTGCTGTCACCATGGAGATTTGGGTCCCTGGGGCCCCATGGTGTCACAATGCTCTTTTTGGTTCCGTGAGTCTCTGATCTATCAAAATGGACTTTTGGTTCCATGAGGTTCAGAACTCAACAATGGTGTCTGTAGTTCCAAATTGTCACAACAGACCCTTGGTTCCATGAGGTTCATTGGTGTCACCATGGTCTCCTTAGTTCCATGAAGTTCCTGCAGCAGGACTTCCCCTACGGCACAGCAGAGCTCATCTGTTCTGTCCATCAGCTGAGGCCATAACTCAGAGCATCTTTCCCCTCTCAGGAATTGCTGAGATAACCCAGGCTGGACATCTGTCCTGTCCTGAGTTCTCTCTGGGGCCAGGGAGGTGTAATTCCCAGCTGATCATGAACATCTTGCCTTGAGAGCAGACTGAAGGGAGATTAGCCTTGAATTTCTGAGTGACACACACTTCACTTTAAAACTAGAAAAGTTACACAAAACTCTCACAAAGCAGAATTCTTCTGCATAGTCCCTGCAAATGGATAGGGCTTCTCCCATGTCTGGATGCATCATCATGGTTACTTTTCTGGAAGCTGAGTGAAAGGGCTCCATTTGTACTCCCTCATCAATTTGGTGGTAAGTTACACTGACTCCTGATCTCTGCTACTTCTTCACTAGCTGTAATATAGGTAACTACATTGTGCACTGTGTTTGTATCTACCTGTTCTTCTTTTGTTTATCCTCTGAAGTTAGTGGTCCGTTTAAAGTCTCGTCTCTGTTAATCTTGAGTCCATTCAGTAAATAATTCATTTTATAACAGATCTAATCAGCCATATGAAAGAACTTGGAAGCAAAAGCATTTTGGGGTGCAGGTCACCTGAAACAGAGCTTCTGCCAGAAACTTGAGCATAAGGTAGCTCTTGTCTAAGCTTTCACCCCATTCAAAACATATTTCATTCCAAAACAAAAAGAGAGAAGGTCTTTTTTCCCCCATATATTCTTTTCCTATTTATAAATTGGTATCAGCTATCTCCAGCTGACATTGATCCCCAGAAACCTCCTCATGCAGTCTGAACATATATGAAAATCAAGACCCTTTTTAGCTTGCAATCGATCAGACACCCTCCCTACCCCCACCCCACCATTTCTCTCATCCATCCCTGGGACTCAGGGGACTCAGAGCAGCCTTGTGCAAATCTGAGCCTCCTCCACTCCAGGCTGTGAAGCAAAAATCAAAGGGTTAAGAGTTTAGCTGAGGGATAGAAGCTACACATATAGTGATTTTAGTAGAAGCAATGTAGAAAGTGGCTGAGTCAGTAAAACTAAGACAATAAATCTATTGCTTGGCATTGTGTCAAGCTGGGTGGATATGGTATTGTTAATTAAAGACACTGTAATTGCACCTGGGCTCTGAAACCAGCCAGAACCAAGTTGGGAGCTTGAACTAAGACCAAGGGGCCTGAGAGCCTAGCAACAAGACAAATGAGAAAACTTGAAGGCGAGGAAGACTCCCTGACTTCATCATTAGGAGACCACTGACCCATTTTAAACACCAACCAACTGATTTGAAGGAAGAAAGTGCACAAGTCTAAAAGAACTTTGAGCTAATTTTAATACAAAGAGGGGCTGGGTTAGGTAATGCATATATATAGGCATATTAGGGATTGTATTAATATATAAGAGTTCTATGTACAAAAGAAGGCAAGAGCCCTGGGTATTTTGCACATCCTTTTGGGAGATTTCTCTCAGGTGTGCCCAGCATTGTAATAAACATACCATTTTCTAAAATCAAGTACTTGGAGAGTCCTTGTTTTGACATCAGTTGGTGAGCCAGCCAGGAGAAACTCTTTTTGGCTGCAAGAGCAGCCTGGGTTGTAGACATCTCTGGGACCTTCCTGGAGGGACCTCGTCTCCCTGCTCATCACAGGGACAGGCAAGACCTATTGCTGGTCTGCAGACAAAACGGTATGTTTAAAATTATGTGGAGTAGTCTGTAAGGCATGTGAGTGGCTTAAAGGCAGCTGGTAAGTCACAGAACATGTTCTGCAATCTGCACAAGCCTGTGCAGCTTTACTTTCACGCATCAAGGGTGTGTAGTTGACAGCACAGGGTTAAAATGTGTCACATCCTGAGGTGTCTCCTTAGACCTGAGATCACCTCTGGTGGACATGCAGGTGGTTTGGAACCCAGCTCTTTCCAATGTCTGCCGATGAGAGACTGCAGGACTGTTCTTAGACGTTTTCATGGTTGTTTATTGTTGCTTATCTCAGGAATGCTTTGTCCAGCGAACAGCCGTCTGCTCGCCAGACGTCCATGGCAGAATCTGCCTGGCAGAGGCAGGACTTATCTTTTATAGTCTAAACTACGTACTAGGTATTTACAAATGACCCCCAATACAATACAATCTTGTTACATGGTCCAGATCTGTTCTTGCCCAATCTAAAAGTGACAGCGTGTCACCCAGCATGGATGACACGGAGAAGAAGGAGGAAGAGGTATCCACACCCCCAATTCTCCATCTTGGCCACGTGTCCCTTATCACAAACATTCTAGAAATCTGCTAATTCTACATTCTAACAGTCTAATTTACACTCCATTCACTCTTGTGGCTTGCATTTCTTCTCTCAATGTTGGTAAGTTGCTCCAAGGAGCCAAATCCAGCGCCCGAGACACCTGGGTCTCATTCATGGGTCTTTGGGGACCCCGCCAGGGGGGTCTTAAACCTTCCAGGGAAGCCAGAGGAATACTCTGGACCCCCACATCTCCCCCCTCTGTTTGCACCAAAAGCATCTCTTTTACAGCTTTCTCCATGGCATGACAAATGCACTGAATGATGCATGGCAAAATGACGAGAAGAACTACAAGCCCCACTAATATATAAAATTCTACTTTCAAAATTTCTTTTTACAAAGATAAAAGATCAAAAATGTCAAACAGACCATCCATCCTTGATCTAGTAACTTTCTCAAGCTTTGCCACACCTTTCTGCAACTGTCTTATGTTCTTCTGAGTTGATTTTGAATGATCAGACAAGTTCATGCAGGCAGGGATAGCAGCCCAAATTCTGTCCCTACAAACAAAAGATGTTCCCAGCAGTAACTGTGCTAAAACTTGGAAGGATGGTTTGTTTGAGACTATAATACAATTATTATATATACATCTTGATTCAAAGTCACATTCATTGTTTGGTTTTTTGTCAGTCCTGAAACATTAAATACAATACAAAAGTCCATTCTTGTTGAAGCAAAACATTTCTAATTCTTCTGGTTCGAAAAAGGCCACAGGGAGAAATTGAACCCACACATGCCATTCGTCCACAGGAGCTGTCACAACTCGCATCACCCATGAAGGGATGCCCTCTGGAATGGGCCATTCTCTCACTGGCAATCCCACCAGACATATTGAAAATGGCCTTCCTGGCCTGGAATGTCCCAAAGAAATTGTGTCCAACCCCGCTGTCTCTGCTAAATTTTCTCCAAACCTTCTCCCTTGGCTGCATCACTGATAAATCTGCTTTGTTATCTAACATAGTTGATAAAAAGATAAGATACAACAACATATAAACAAACATGTTTCACTGTCAGTCCTTAAATCTTTTATGTCTTGTCTGAAAATGAGTTCACATCCTTTGTCTTTAATTTTGTCTGCGAGCTTCCTTCCTCACTTCCACGATTGGCTTCTGCTTGTGTTTGGGCCCAATATGGTTTCATGTATTTTGCAGGAATCCACTTCAATCCTTTATCTGTGAAAACACAAGCACAATCTTTTCCCCACATGATTAGTTTGAAAGGCCCTTCAGTTTTTACCTGTTTCTAAATTTCTGATCAAAACCAAAGGATTTTCTTTTAGCTTTGCTCTTGTATCATTTGTAAAATATCTTATAATTGGTGGAGTTCACTCTAAAAAAGAACTATTTAAGAAGTTTAATACATAATAAAACTTTTGTTCAATCACATGTGAGGCATAGCTTCTGTCTCCCCTTTTTTTGTTTTTCTAAAATTGCTCATAAAATGATGTCAACTAGAATAAAAATGTTTTTTCAGTTTTCCAAAAAATGAGTATTTTGTCACGTCCGTCTGCTACAGTTGAAGACCTTGCAGTCCCCTAGGTCTGACTGCTCCCATAAAAACTGGTGGCTATATCATTTGACAATCCCGACAGGACTAAGTAATTTCTTTTGCTTGGCTTTTTTAAAATGTGAGAAGATCCAATCAATGCTTGTGTATTTTGATGAAAAATGCATGGCTTAATTTTACCTGCTTAAAAATATCTGGCAAGGTTTGCAAAACAGACATGGTCAATCCACCTGTCTATGCATTCCCTCTACCAAAATTCTGGGAAATGATGAGCTTTGATATGTGTAATAGAATATTTATGTGTCCTGTTTTTCTGCAATGTTTTCATACATGATAAATATGAATATAGAATGTCATTGCTTGTTTTCTTTAAAAGTGACCCTTCCAATCTTTTAACTATGTTTTTCACATGCACCGAATCTTTGATTAAATCAAGGGGTTACTAGAACAATTCAAAAACTCTGACCATTGCTGCCAATTTCACAATTTGTGGTGAATCTTGCACTGTTTCCACATCCAATTTCTATTTTCCTATAATTTAATTCTGATATATAATTACTGATTTGTGAGTTTTCCCTGAACCATCAGTGAACACTATGATCTCGTCCAATGGTCCTCACTCATTTTTGATTTTTCTCTGAACTTTAATTTTGCTTTCAACAACCTGTGACTCGGATAGTGAATTGTATAAATACCTGTATAATCTAACAATACAATTGCCAAATCCAGTGATTTTGGTGTGCCAAATCAAAACACTGCTTTTTCATGGGTAAATGCATTATAAAAAATCTCTGCCTGTCATTGTCATCAGCCTTGTTTTTTCCTTTATTATGATCTATTATTTTTAAATCTGTAAAAATTGTCTTCGGGGATTGGTAAGATAGAAAAATCCACTCTATAATCAAAAGTTGGTCCCTTTAAGACTCATCCCATTAAAAAATTAAACCATATGACTGTGTTCCTTCTCCCAACACCACTAAACAAAAAGGCAATGAATCTAAATAACGATGTGCTTGTTTCTGCTATAAAATTTCTGCAACCTTTTCCAAAGCTCTTCGTGCTTTTGGTGTGAGAGTTTTAGGAAATTTAATATCGCTGTTCCTTTCAGAAAATTAAATAAAATGAAAGGTCTTCTCTTGTGATTTCTAAAATCGGTTTCATCCAGTTTATCTTTCCAAAAAATTGTTGTAGGTCTTGCAAATTGTTGATTTTTGAGCTGATTTCTATTTTCTGAGGCTTTACAGTCTCATTCAGCTTTCTGAGATCATGAAGCAATCTTCATGAACCAGAGGTCTTCTTCAGAGTAACAAACATGAAAAATTCCAGTGTGCAATTTCACAAATCTTGAAGTGCTAATTTCCAATCCAGTCTTTTTCACTTTTGTGATCAGACAGTCATGAACTTTTTGCAGCTTCTGTTGCATGGATGCCGCAATGAGCAAATCATCATCTTGACTAAATTCTTCAAATCACTCAATTTCTTCTTTTTCAAGGCCCACTGACCCATCTAAAGAGGTTTATTAGTTTTTCAAGTCAGGTGTCTGGAGAGAAGTTCATCATCTTTGTTTCTGATTCAATCTGTGAGCTTGCCCCTTCACTTCCAGGGCTGGCATCTGCCCGCATCTTGGCTGGACATTGCCTCACGTATCTCATTGGCATTCACCTTTGTCCTCTCTCTGTGGAGACACAAGCAGAACCCTTCCCCCAAATACTTATTTTGAAAGCTTTTCAATTTTTCTTTGTTTCTAGATTTTTGATCAAAACTGGAGAATTTTCCTTCAACTATTTTCTAACAAAAAACAAACACAAAGTTTAAATCATCTGAAGTTAAAACACAATACAGCAATTAACAATACCTTAAACATCAAACATACATTTACAAGATTAGATAATCATCATTTTTTTTAAAAAACTGTGTCATCACCTCTTAAAAAACTGTGTCTTCACCTCAGAGTCTGCAAACAGCTGACAAACCTCGATTCAATGAGGAATCAGATGGTCATCTCCGGAAAATGAACACCCAATTCACTTCAAGGTTAGCTTCAGCTGTTATATTGACAAGGTCAAATTGCCAAATTGCCAATCCAAACGATTGGAATATTATTTTGATGCAGAAAACTCCTGGGTTTACACATTTTTCTCTTTCAGTTAGAATCAAGGCTTGGCCAGAGCCTAAACTCTAATTGGAAGAGAACTCCCTGACATCTTCTTATTAAAGAAAAAAAAACTCACAACTCTTAACAACAAAATTACAATTAAATATTTCAAGGTAAAGAAGAAATCAAATTCCTTTAGCAACTCATTTTCTCTAAAATTCTTCTTTAGGGTAAAATGCTTTAAACATGGCAATCTGCTGCAATGCTTCTGTGATAGCAACTCAGGAAAACCATAACACTAGAAATTCATTCTGAGAATGGAGCTCAAGTAATTTTCTGGAATTCTGCAAAATATTCAAAACTTGCACAGGGTCAGGTCACAAAAGACCTGCCAAAATAAAAGAGAGAATTAATAAAAGAAAGACAAAAAAACATTAAGTTCACAACTTAACTAATTACACATTTGATTCAAGGATACATCTGGAGGCTTTCCAAAACTTACTTAAAAATGCTGAAAGAGTTCAAATTAAACAATGAAACAGAAAATAAAATCATTCTGTGATACAGAATTCATACAATCTTATTACAGTGTTTTTAAAATTAAATATAGAAATTATATTTAAATCTTAAAAATTGAACTGATAGATAAATACTGCTTTTCCAATATATGTGAAAAGAATTTTGATTTAAATTAAGTTTTACAATTCAAATGATGATCCTAGAAGTGGTCTTGATTTGTGTTCACACAACATTTCATTGATAATTTTAAAAATGTAGACTAGAAATCCATTGCAATTTGATTTGAAGGGAAACTAAAATATTAATAATAATTCTGCAAAACATAAATCTGTAAGCTTTTTATAAGAATTCGAAATCTATTGATTTATATTGACATTATTGCAAATACTTAGAAACTGGTTTCTTTGAAACAATTAATTATAGGAAAATTAAAACTCAATGTTGACATTAGAATAAACGTCCACTCATATCTGAGAAAAAACAAATCACTAAATATAGATGATATGTATTTAAATAAAATACAAAATACCTTATTATACCTTCAATTATTAAAATACCTAATACTATTAAAATACCTTCATCACTCTTAAAATTTCAGCATCTTTTTAACAATACAAAAACAAACACCTTAGTTTAACATACAAGAACTGAAAATAAAATTGAGTCTCTTATCAATTTCCCTCGTTCTGCTTGTTCTCCACAATATAGGTAAAAACAGCTCTTGGCGTCTCTCCATCCCCCATTCCTCCTCCCCTCAGCAGCACTTGACCCGTGCAGGGCAGGGGAGAGCAGCGGGGGTACTGTCGAAGCCCTTTTTTTGGGAGCGGGGCAGCGGCTGCTCCCCCTCCTCTCTGTGAGCCCCGGGCTGGTGACCTCACGCTACTGTGTCTGGGTTTTCTTTGAATCAGCTCTGTTCGGGCAGCTGCCTGTAATTGCTTAAAAGTTGTTAAATTTTTCTCTTTTGACTTTACAAAGCATGAATTTTTCCCCTTTTTGAATCTGTCTTTCCCTGAAACAGTTTTCCCTGCATCGCTGACATTTCTGGGTTTTGTGTTTGCCGCGCGCTTCCTGCTCGGGGCCGGGGCCGGGGCCGCTGCTGCCGCACCCCGTCCGCCGTGTCTCCGTCCGGCACGGGCCGGCCCCGCCCTGTGGTGACTCATTTCTGGCCCTGCCACGCTGGAATCACTGCTCTCTGAACTAAATTTTGGCTTTTGGGCTCGCATGGTGTGATGTCTGTGCCCCCGCTCTGGCCCTGTTACTTTCGTGTTCGGGGATGTTGGCATCTCCAGGCGCCACGCCTGCGTGTGTTCCCTACGCTTAGGTCGAACCACGCATGCGTTGCCGGCTGCTCCCGGGTCGGGCTGTCCTGCTCTCCCTCCCGGGTGTGACTCGTCCCCCCCGGACGTGGCTGGCCCCACCGCCGCTCCTGTGCCGGCAGCCGAGACCCAGCCCGTCCCCGGCATGGGCAGCGCCACCCCCGCGAATCCCGCCGTGCCGATCCCGCCCGGAGCCACCTCCCCCCGGCCGCGAGAAATTCCCCCGCCCGCCGCGTCAGGGATCGATCCCGCCGCCCCTGGGGGTCGCTCCGCCTGGGTTCCCCATGAGGCGCCACTGACCAACGGGGTTTTTCCGCGGACAATGAATCGCGCTGCAGTTTCTATACTCATATCTCCACCCCCCGCCACTGCTGCGCGTGTTCGTGTCTTCCCGCCCCGCTTTCCGAGATCTGTGGCGTCCCTCTCCGCGAAAGTGGTGTCAAAGCCGGTAAAGTGTCCCTGGTCTGAAATCCCGATGGCGTTGCAGTTACTCTGTGTATTCCCGCAGCACCACGAATTGTCTGTTCTAGCATTGTAGAAGTATAAGGTATCGTGTGTCCCATTTCATCTCCCTCCCTTGATCCCCCCACCGCTCCCGGGGTAGAATGCAATTGCCTCCCTGCTGGTGGTGAGGTCATTTTTGAGGGATTGAAAAAACAAAAGTCTAAATCGTCAAAATTCTTTGGAAAAACCTCCATTCTGAGTTTTCCTGATTTAGGGGTAGGTTCAGGTAATTCTAGGAATTTGGGTGAATCTGAGGAATCTAGGATGTCCGAAGACGAACTGGTCTGCTGCTGGCAGACAGTTTGTGTAGACACCAGCTGCTGGCTGGATGTCCCCTTTTCAAGTCCTGAGAGACCCTCTATGGCCTTCAGAGGACTAGAAACCTTTATTTTTTCAGCAGACAATGCCTCTAACATAACTTGTGCTACCGTTAAAAGATCCTTTGCTGAACCCGCTGCTGCTGGCACGGCAGCCATAAACTTCCCTCCCCCAGCTCATAGCTAGGTGAGAATCCTTCCCCAGTCTCTGAGGGACTTTAATTGCTTTCTGCCAAGGAGAGACTGGATAAAGCTACACTTTCGGGAGTCCTTCACTCCCTTATCTTTCAGAGTTACAGACTTATATCAATTACAATTAACTTTTTGCCAGAATCCTGCTGTAAATAGTACATTTGTTTCTGCCTGTGGGTAATAAAGCTTCACCCACACAAGCAAATCTCAGAATTCCTTCTCTGTGACAGAGACAGGATGAACAAAAGCTAAAACTTTCAAAGTGGATGGTAAAGTGAGCTGTTCCTTGCTAAGAGTTCTGCCTATAGTGTTCCTATGATGTATCTGAATCTGAACCGTCTTACCCAAAAGCAATTTGTCCAAAATCGATTTGGAGGTTCCTGAAACTGACCAGCAGTGCACAGGAGCGAGGCTTCCCGGGACACCTCCTCTCCGACTTGCGTCTGGACCTCGGCTTTTCTTGGCAGAGGGCCAAAAATCTCCTCCACAGTCCTTTTCAATGGCGTCTTCTCGAGCTGGGTTTTCTGGGTCCAGGGGTCCGCACCCACCTTTGTAGGCTGCAGCCCACCCAGAGGACGCCAAATGTCACATCCTGAGGTGTCTCCTTAGACCTGAGATCACCTCTGGTGGACATGCAGGTGGTTTGGAACCCAGCTCTTTCCAATGCCTGCCGATGAGAGACTGCAGGAGGCTGTTCTTAGACGTTTTCATGGTTGTTTATTGTTGCTTATCTCAGGAATGCTTTGTCCAGCGAACAGCCGTCTGCTCGCCAGACGTCCATGGCAGAATCTGCCTGGCAGAGGCAGGACTTATCTTTTATAGTCTAAACTACGTACTAGGTATTTACAAATGACCCCCAATACAATACAATCTTGTTACATGGTCCAGATCTGTTCTTGCCCAATCTAAAAGTGACAGCGTGTCACCCAGCATGGATGACACGGAGAAGAAGGAGGAAGAGGTATCCACACCCCCAATTCTCCATCTTGGCCACGTGTCCCTTATCACAAACATTCTAGAAATCTGCTAATTCTACATTCTAACAGTCTAATTTACACTCCATTCACTCTTGTGGCTTGCATTTCTTCTCTCAATGTTGGTAAGTTGCTCCAAGGAGCCAAATCCAGCGCCCGAGACACCTGGGTCTCATTCAAGGGTCTTTGGGGACCCTGCCAGGGGGGTCTTAAACCTTCCAGGGAAGCCAGAGGAATACTCTGGACCCCCACAAAAATGATTCTAAAACATGGGAACTGTATACAATAGATTCAAGGGGTGGAAAGAAGGGTTGGGTCTGGTAGGCCTGGGAAAGGGAACTAGGCCCTGGGAATGAATGTTGAGCTTTGCCTGCACCTGTGTAATCATCATATGATAAATAATATGCTTGTTATATATAATGACTGTTTGGTAATTGAATATAATTATTGTTTAATCATAATAAGAATCATGAGAAACAATGTAATTGCAACAAGATTTATGAGAAAGGATGTTTGGGGGGGGTCTTGATGAAAATTACAAGAATACATATTTGGATAAAATCAATGTATACAATAGAACAATATGGGTTTAATAATTAACATATATAATGAAAAGGGTATAAAAACATGTCCATCTCGAATCCATGTCGGAGTCAGATTTGGGTTTGTACCCCTGATTCCCAGAGCTCTTCAATAAAAGCACCTGCATATAATCATCCCGTGATTATGTGTTTCTACGCTAACATAGTGGCTGGCAAAAGGGTTTCTTGTGACATGGATCCCACTAGCAGTTCTGGGGGTGAACTGGACAAATCCTTGTTTATTGTTGATATTTTTGTTGCTGCTATTTTAATCGTTGTTATTTTGACTGTGTCCTGACTGTGCGAGTGACTGTGTGTGTGATTGGTGAGATGTACCTTTGGATCCTAGCCTGGATTTGCGTTTTGGTTTTCAGGCAACAGAAACCCCCAGAGAAGAGCAAAGCGTCTGAGGTGACCATTTGAAATTGCTGCATGCTGTGCTGTGTTGAAAAGAGGCGAATATTTGTCCCTTAATAAAGATATACCCTTCCCCGCAGTGATTTTGACTTTGGGATTCGAGTTGTGCATGGGGAATTCCTGTTTACGAGGGACGGCATTCCCTGTAACACTCGGTGTTCGGGGTTAATCGGTTCCCTACCACCCCTGGTCATTGTGTATTTTAGAGTAAAATTGCCATCTTGTGACAAAAGTTACAATCGCAGCAAGCTGGTAATTCTGCCCTGTGTTTCCTGTGCTGTTACTCAGGCTGTGTTGTTGGCTGCGCTGTTGCAGTTTGCTGATCGAAGTGGCTGTTGAAGCTCAAGCCCAAGCTGGAGGAGCCCGGCCGTCTAGGCAGGCTCTGTCTAGATGGTTTCAGCTTGAGCCAGGAGAGTTTGTGAATACAGAGGGGGACTGGACCGCTATAAGATGAGAGAACAGAATAATAGATAGGGTATTCTTTGGGAGGAGTATGCTTGAGCCAGACTAGTTCTTCTTTGGCTCTTGACTGGGAAGTACTCCCAGTTGAGAGAGAAGTTAGAAATCCATTAAGGTGGGGGCGAGCAGGAGTAATTCCTTGTTTTGTGTGTGGGCTGACAATCTTCCACTGGGAACTGGATTGGCATTCAGCTTGGGCTCTTCCCCGGTGTAAGAAGTGTGAGAATAGGTGGTATTGCATATTTTACAGGGGGAGCCCTGTGTGCCCCAAGTGTGTACCACAGCTGCCACGGTATTATAACTGGGTGGCAGCCCACGCTAAATGTGAGATAGTAAATTGAGCCTGTGGTGAGGATCATTTGGTCCCTGAGGACTGGGCTGTTTTTGAGGAAGACTGGGAGGGGATGAAAGAATGGTGTAAGTCTGGCAAGACAAATCAGAGGAACTTCCTTCGTGCAGTAATGTGTACCTGACCCTTGGTAATTCAAGATATAAGGGGGTGGTGTTTGTGGGCTGTCAGAGTTTTAGTGTGGTGATTTGAGCATATTTTAAATCATGGCTAGAAGAATAGAAGTTATTCCCCTCCTTCAGTGGTTTGGGCCAGATCCTTGGGAATTTGTGAATCCAGTGAACTATTGGATAGAAAGAGGAAATGGTCAAGTTTATCTAGAATGAATATACAGAACCTCAGCAGGGAGATTGGTAGCTTTGGACTGGGAAGAGCCTGCACAAGAGGGTCTGGTCATTCAAGAGAGAAGAAATGGAATAGCTTTTTTTTTGCAAGTGTTACAAGGCTTTTGGGGCTTCTAGAGGTCGGCACTCTGTGTGGTTACTGTTACAGTGTAGGACTTGTGAAAAACTTTGGTATTTTGCCTCTGAGAGAGAGCAAGGTATATGCTCTCAGTGTAAATCGAAGCATCCTAACCCAGCTAATTTTGAACCCAAGATTCTAAAGTTTGTGTGTGGAAAATCACATTCAATACCTGCAACTTGGGTGTGCATGTGGGAGGAAGATTGGGAAAGGACTGTGAGGCTGTGTGGAGAGAGATTTGGGTGGAAACAGGATAAGACAAGAAGAAGGAGATAATGGGTACTAGTCAAAGCAAGACTGGTCCTTTAGGCTGTGTTTTGACACACTGGAAAGCCATAGTCGGGTATGGGGGCACTGAAAATGAGTGAAGTTTGATCAAATTTTGCACACAGTGGTGGCCCCTGTATAAACTGGGAGAAGGTCTCAGATAGCCACTGGCTGGAATTTTAGACTGTGAGATTTTATTGCAACTGATGCTATTCCCAAGGAGAAAACAAAACGGAGGAGATGACATCTGCAAATATGTTTTTCTCTCTCAGGAATCATCCCAAGTGGCAGAGAGATTGCAGCATCAGACCCCCCTCCAATCCCTTGGTATTGGCCATTGAAAAGGACAGTAAGGGTGATAGAGGGATCCCATAGTCACTTCTAAGTGATTAAGATTTATAATTAGACAACACAGACCTGATTGTGCTGATATTCAGTTACTATTGAAAGCTCATTAGGCATGAAAGGGGAAGTTATAACCAGGAGGGCTGGGAGATTACAGGGAAAGGAAAAGGAAAACTTGTCATCCTCTCCTATTTTTTATGGTCACTAACACCCTGGGGAGTAGATGCTTTTTACAATTATTTAAAGGACAGAATTATGGCCAGAAATTTACAGGGGACAGTCATTCAAGTGACCCGACAATGTAGTCTTTGTCTCCAAACTAAGCCCAAAAATATCCCCAAGCCAAAGCTTGGGCAAATTGGGAAAGGCTATGGGCCTGGACAACAGTGGCAAATTGATTTCTCAGAACTTCCAAGAAAAAGGGGGGTATTGATATTTACTAGTACTCGAGATACCTTTCCAGGGTGGCCAGAAGCTTTTCCTTCCAGAAATAATACCATGCTTTTGTCCTTCCCTGACAGACTCTCTGGTTATAATCAACTTACGGGACAAAGAAAATTGAATTTTTGGTAGATATTGGAGCAACATACTTGGTGTTAAATAAAGCTTTAACACCTATAACAGATGAGTGTGTTATGATAAAGGGAGCAACTGCTTTGGAGTTTAGAAGACCACACTTTATTTCAAAAATTGTACAGCAAATTAGCCACCAATTAGGCATAGATTGAGAATGCCTCACCTTATATTACTTTCAGTCAAGTGGCAATAGATACGAAATGAACCACTTGATCAAGCAACAAATTATAAGTCTAGGACAAGAAGAAAAATTACCCTTGCCCCAGGCTCTTCCTTTGGCATTACTGCGAATTTGGACTAAAGCAAAAACAAAAGAAACATTAAGCCCTTTTGAGATACTGTGTGAAAGACCATATGGGATACAACCAAAAAACCAACCTAAATAAGGGAAGAAACCCTACATAGATACATGGTGGCCCTAAACAAACAGCTCAGAGAAATTGAGAAACACGTGGCTGGGGCTCGAAGCAGACAACTAGATGGGCCAGTGCATGACATAGAGCCTGGAGATTATGTGTATGCTAAGTCCCTTGAAGAGAAAACTTTGGAGCTGCAGCAGGAAGGACCATTCCAGGTGCTTCCCACCACTTTTGCTGTAATCAAGATCAAAGAACAGAGCACCTGGATTCACCATACCCAAGTGAAAAATGCTCCAAAAGGCCCTTGGAAAGCAACACTGGGTGATAAAGAGCTAAAGCTAAAGCTTACTTGGGAAAAATTAATAGATTGTGGGTGAAAATGTTGGTTTTGCTTGTGACGATCCGGAAAAGTATTCCTAGCCAGAATCAATCCAGGTGTAACTGGAAAGCTGTGGCTTTTGTGATCACAATCATGGCTATGGCTACAACAGACATCAGTTCAAGACCTCCCATATACGATGTGACTGGTGTTTATTTGTGTTGGGGAACAGCTTCTGGCTATGACTCTCGTAAGTCTCTGTGGCAGGAGTTACAAATCACAAACACAACTGTCTGGACGGGGAAAGATATCTGGGTTGTAAATCTGTATTTGTCCAGGATGGATTCCAACAAGGAATAAAACTTGCCTAAATTGGTAAGGAATGTTGTGACACACGCTTAACTGACTGTCCTATATTTTGGTTTACAATAGAGGGGTGTGAAGCCGACGCTTTTCAAGATTATAATATAACTCAAGTCTGTGTTAAACCTTGGAATGATGAAACCTTACCAAAACAGACACTAAAAATCCAGACCATCTGAGCCCTAACCATGCCACTTAAGCCTGAACCAAAGATTTATGAAATTGGACCATATGTGGTAAAAATTGTGGCACAGCAGCAATTGCTGTTTAACTCAGAATGGCGTCTCAAGCACGTTGAACTGCTAATGCAGATTAACATTTCAGAAATTCAGCCAGCATGTTCCCCTTTTCTGAAAACATCCTTTGAGGGTTGGACAGTCTGAAGAAGCAGACTCACTTTAAAGTCAGAACACAAAGAGATGTAACCAGAATAAGCAGTATGGGATTAGGAGTCTTAAATGGAATTGATTCAGAAATATTAATGAGCAAACTGGCCACTGTGACTAGTGATTTGGCAAAAATGAGGCAGCCCTTACAATCATCTTTGCTAGCATTAGAAGCCAATCAGTGGCAAGTTTCAAAGGTATTGTCAAATTCAAGAGAAGCTGAAGATCAAGACCACAAACTAATAATGAAAATACTTGGCATAGCCCAGGATAATGTGCCTTTACCTCTTAGTTGCATACAGGCACAGTTGTGGATGCAGTCAATGGTCACTTTAGACATAAGAGAGGGAAGTGAAGGCATTTTTCCAATCAGAATGTGAAAAGCCGGATGGGATAATGCCACAAATTTGGAAAGCAAAGGGACCTGCAGTCTTGGTGGACTATGGCAAACTTCACTTATGACTCTGTCATTAATGTGGCCACTGCCACACTATACTCACTATACAGAGTGGCTCAATTTACATTATCCAACCTATCATTGCATTAGGATTAAACCATGAAGGGACAGTACTCCACCCCTCTGAACACAGAGCGTGAGCCCGGATGGTAGACAAGAAATGAGAGACTGCAAATGCAGAATCTTGTGTCACCCTAAAACAACAGGGAGTCCTCTGTAAAAGCAATGCCACTGATGCCCAGGACACACGCCTAGATACTGAACAAGGTCTATGTCACTTTGAGATCCATCCAGACATCATTCAAAAGACTGCGTTCATATATTTTGGCCAAGGCTGTGTGTGTTTAAGAACAGCCTGTGCTTAATAAGAGTAGATAATGAGAACAAATATGTACCTGTTAAAAACCACTCAAATTTTTCTATCTGCAATTATATTAATATTATTGGATGTGATTTTACGTATTTAGTACCAGTTGTTTCCCACCAGTTAATAAAAGTCAACTACAGTATGTACCACCATCTGTCACCCACACCCATTGGCATGAACCTTACACTGGTAAAACTGTTAATAAAACATCCAGATCTAGATGAATTCTTAAAGGAAATCAAGGAGAATGGAGAAAAGGTTTTAATAACTGTCCATCATGATGCAAAAGAAATCAGCACAGTTTTGCAAAGAATAAAACAAGAGGCAAGCCATTGCTGGTGGGATGAACTCTTTGGATGGTCACTGAAGGCAACTGGTATACTTAATGTTCACCCAGTTGTTCTGCTTATTTTAGTCAGCATAAGTTTGGTTTTATCTGTTGCAGTACTCATCTGGAATTGGAGGATCCTGCAAAGAGTAGCAGCCCTGACCTCACTGTAAAGACCCTATGGTACAGTCCTGAAGAATACTTACTGTATGACTTGGTTGGATGAGGAAGAGTCTGTGTATTAGTAAAATAATTTATTAACTCTAGAGAAAAAGTGGGTAAAGAAAGCAAAAGTCAAAGGGTTAAGAGCTTAGCTGAAAGATAGAAGTTATACATATAATGATTATAGTAGAAGCAATGTAGAAAGTGGCTGAGCCAGTAGAGTTAAGACAATAAATCACTTGCTTGGCTGTTGTGTCAGGACAAGTAGATGGGATATTGTTAAAGTGAAGAAACTGTAACTGCACCTGGACCCTGAAACCAGTCAGAACCTGGTTGGGAGCTTCAACTATGGCCAAAAGGCCCAAGAACCTAGCAACAGGACAAAGATGAAAAGGTGATGGCAAGGAAGACTCCCTGACTTCATCTTAGAAGACCACTGTTTCAAACATCCAACAACCCATTTGAAGGAAAGAACTGAACAAGTGTAAAAGGACTTTGAGCTAATTTTAATACAAATTGGGAGTAGGCGGTGTTAGATAATGCATATGTATAGACATGTTAGGTAATTATATTATTATGTAAGACTTTTGTGGATAAAAGAAGGCAAGAGCCCCATGTACTTTGCACATCCTGGTGGAAGATTTCCCCTGGGTGTGCTCGGCATCGTAATAACTGTGCCACTTTCTAACTTTAACTAGTTGGAGAGTCTTTGCTTCTGCATCACACCAATTTCAGCCATGGGCACCTGGAAAGAGGGATGGTTCTTATCCATAGGAAGGAAAGCACAGAGCCTCAGTGCTCCAGGGGCTGATGCAAAGTGACCCTCGGCATGCCAAATTCAGCTGGACCTGTCAGGTAGTCCCCAGGAGGCCAAGGCCAGCCAGACCTGTTCCATGTTTCCTTGGTTCCACAGTGTAACAATGTTCTCTTTGCTTCTGCAGTGTCACAATGGCCCCTTGGATCCATGGTACCCTGAAGTGTAGCAATGCCCCCTTCACAAGGTCCCCACAATGTCATCATGATCTTCACAGGAAGAACACCACAGAGCCTCAGTGTTCAGGAGCTGAGGAATGGCAAGCACCAGTGTCCAAGGCAAGCTTGATCTGTCTGTCCTGGCAGGTTTGTCTGGGAACAACCCTTGGATATACAGAATTTGGAATGCAGAATCGTAATTTTGGCCATGGGCACATAGAGAGAAGGATGGTTCTTTACCAAAGGAAGGCAAGCATGGAGCCCCAGTGCTTCATGGGCAGATGAGCCAAGGCCAAGGCCAACCAGACCTATCTGTCCTGGCAAGCTTTCATCTGGGAACAACCCTTGGATATACAGAATTTTGGGGCAGAATCCCAATTTCAGCCATGAGCATGTGGATGAGAAGGCCTGTTCTTCCCCATAGGAAGGAAAGCACAGAGCTCCAGTATTTCAGTTAGAATTGAGGCGACCACCAGAGGCCAAGGCCAGCCAGGCCTGTCTGTCCTTGCATAGAGGAGAAATACCAATTTTGGCCATGGATGCCTGGGTGGGAAGGACAGTTCTTTTCCATAACAAGCACAGCCCATGGCCACAGAGTTTGAAGGTAGGTGAGAGGTGGCTCTCAGGAAGCCAAGGGCAGCCAGACTTGTTGGCAATGGCAGCTTTTGTCTAAGAACAATCTCTGAATATATGGAATTTTTGAATGGGCAGAATCTAATTTTGGCCATGGGTAAATAGATGAGAAGAGTCCTTTTGCGTTTGAAGGAAAGCCCAGAGCCCCAGTGTTTCAGGGGCATGTGAGAAGAGACCCTTGACATGCCAAGGGCAGTTGGACCAGTCAGGCCAAGCCAACCACATCTGTTACCTGTTCCATTGGATCCATGGGACCCCACAGTGTCACACTGGCCCCTTGTTTCCATGGGGTCCTGTAATTTCACAGTGGTCCACTTTCTCCATGATGCCTTTGAGTGTAAAAATGGTTTTCTTGGTTGCATGGGACTGTACAATGTTACAATGTCCCCTTGGTTCCATGAGGCTGCAGAGTGTCACAATGGTCTCTGTGATTCCATGTAGTCCTGCAGTGTCCCAAGGGTCCCTTGGATCCACTGGACCCCTCAGGATCACAATGTCCCTGTGGCTGCACAAGGCTCAGCTGTGTCACACTGGCCCTTTGCTTCCTTGGGACCCCACACTGTAACAACTGTCCCTTGCTTCCATGAGGCTTTGCAGTGTCACAATGGTCTCCTTGCTTCCACAAGGTCCTGCAGAGCCCTTAATTCAACGAGGCCTTGAAGTGTCACAGTGGTCTCCAGTATTCCATGAAGGCCCACGATGTCACATTCAGCCTTTGGCTCCATGGTGTCCCCACTGTCACATGAACCCTCAGTTCCATGGGGCTGCAGTGTCACAATGGTCTCCTTGGTTCCGTGGTGCCTGTGGCAGGACATGTACCCACCCCTACCATAGACAGTCGGTGCATAAAGAGATAACCTGGGTGAGAGGCCCAGCAAGGCGCCATCTCTGGTGCCAAAAGGGCTCAGGCCTCAGCTAAGAATCAACATCTTAGCCTGGAGAGCAGATGTGGGAAGAGATAAAAGAAATATTCTTGACTGAGGGACACTGTTTTACAAACTGTAAAAGAAAATGAGTTATCACAGAGGCAGAAACTGCGACATGCACACCCTGAAGGTGTAAAGGACTTCTTCCTGTAGTTTGGACACAGATTCCATGGTTAATTCCCCGGGAATTGAGGGAAAGGATCTCCATGTGAGATCCCACCAACAATTGGATGGTAAGACACATTGAATCCTTAGTGGTATTATTTCTTTGCTAGCTGTAGCATTAAGAGGTACTTTTAACCTCGTGCTGTATATACCTGCTAGAAGTATCTTTTTGTCCTTATTCCTGTGTAGCATTAGTTTAATGTCTCATATCTGTTAGTTTTCTTTCTATTAAATAAATAATTCAATCTATAATACATGGAATCAGCCATTATTAAAGAACTTGCAAAGGAGAGTGTGTTTTGAGGTGCTGGCCACCTCCATAAAGGCACTGCCTGCTGCCAGAGGCCTGGACAAAGGGCAGGGACTTCTCTAAACTCTCACATCCACTCGTACCAGTGTCACACAGTGCCACAATTGCCCCTCGGCCCGAGAAGGCCCCACAGTGTCACAATGGACTCCTTGATTCTGTGGAGCCCAAAGTGTCACAAGGGCCCCTTTGTTACTGAGGCCTGTTGTGTCACAGTGGTCTCCATGATTCCATCAGGCTCTGCAATGTCACAACAGAGCATTGGTTCCATGACACCACACAGTGTCACAATGTTCCCTTGGTTCTGCAGTGCCAGAATGCCCCCTTGGTCCCTTGGGGCTCACAGTGTCACCATTGTGCCCTTGGTTCCATGAGTCCCTGCAGTGCCACAATGTCCTTAGGTTAGACACACATTGTCATTATGGTCTCCACGGTTCCATGAGGCCACACTGCTTCCAAATGGCCTCCTTGGTGCCACGATCCCCTGCTGGGAAGGAGAAGGAGCTGAGAGGAAGGTTGCACACATATGTACGTTTAACAGAAAGATCTTTGAATGTAGAATTTGAAGAAGGTGTAGAAATGAAAGCAAGTTTTGATGTGGAAGAAAAGAATTGCTGAGTGAGTTTTACTGGGTAACTAAGAAGGCAAAGAGCAAGAGAGTTGGAAGGGGCTTTTATGACTAAGAACAAAGGATCTATCCACCTCAAACAAAAGATATTCTTACCAAGCAAAAAGATTTTCACAAACAAAAATGCCATGTTGCAAGTAGAGAAAAGATCTCAGAATTTTCCACTGCAGGAAAACTGAAGAACAACTTCTAGCTTAAACTGTAACGTACTAACCTTTTGTGATTGGAAATAGTAACATGAATATGGTAATGTTAGTAGTTGTGATAGGCTATAGGTAATAGTAAAGGTGTTGATCGGTTGTCATGTTTTAAGATGCTCTGTAATGAAAAGTATATAATACATTGTAACCAGAACTAGAGGAAGCTTTCAGATGAACCCACAGCTGTGGCTGAAAAGGCTGTGGGCAAGGGGTCTTGTCACCCACGGCCCGTGAATTGCTGCATTATTTGGATACAATAAACAGCATTTAAAAGAGCCCGCCTGGAGTTCCGCATCCCTCATTTTAGGCTCTTACAATTCCCTGTAGTGCAGCAATGGTCTCCTTGGTTCCACGGTGTCAGAATGCACCCTTCATCTCATGGGGGCTCACACTGTGGTACCCTTGATTCCATGGGGCCTTGCTGTGCTAAAATGGCCTCTTGGTTAAACAAGGCACTGCAGTGCCACAATGTCCCCTAGGATCCAGTGGGTCCCAAGGAGTCACAACAGCCTCTGCTGTTCCATGAGGTCCTGCAATGCCACAATGGACCTCTGGTTTCATGAAGCCCCACCGTGCACAATTGGCCCCTTGGTTCCATGAGGCCTGGCACAATCAGAATGGCCCCTTTGTGTCATGGGGCTCAGGCCTTGGCCCTTTGCATTCCTGAAACACATCCAGGTTTGCTCAGCATCAGAAAGACCTTTCCCTTGTTTGTCCTCACGTGTCTTCAGTGCCTTCATTGTTCTGCTCTAACTGGAACCTGGGGACACTTATTCAGTTGTGACTCTCTGTGGGATCCATGAAAATTGTAAGAAACTTCAGTGTTTCAGTCTGGGTGCTTATGGAACCACAGAGGCCACTGTGACACTGCAGGGCCTTGTGGAATCAAAGGGCCATTGTTCTACTGCAAGGACTCTTGGATCTGAGGGAACAGTTGTGACACTGTGGTGCCCCATGGAACCAAGGGTCCCTTGTGACACTGCAGGATCTTGTGCAACCAGGGCTCCATTGTGACACTGCAGCACCAAGGAATTCATGGTGGCACTCAGAGCCCTCATGGAACCAAGAGGCCACTGTGACACTGCAGTTTTGCTTCTGACTCCTTGAGCAGCTTCTTCAACCTTCTCTCAGTGTCTCAGGGTCCTGGACTCAACCCCAAATCCATGTGGGGACTGATTAAAAAAACAGAAATCCCTCAGGAGCCCTTAGTATTCCTTCAATTGTCTTCAAATCTCCAGGGCTTGGGCAGCTCATTGGAGTAATTTTGGAGTTTTCTTGAGGAAGAAGACTTCAAAGGGCCCCTCATGATCTTTTTTTTTAATCAATGGAATATTTTTTTTCACTTCAGAGAACATGTGACCAAAGCATTTTCCAAGTGATCTTGATGCCCAATGTCTCATTAGGAGCTCAGGGCACACAGAAGAATGAGCCCTTTGAGGGCTGATCTTGTTTGGACAACCTGCTCCTCACCCCCAGCCTCACCATGCCTGATATCGCCCACCTGGGACTGACATCCCTGTGCCCTGCATCAGAACCTTGTCCCCTGAGTTCTTCAGCTGGGTGTTCCAGCCCATTGCACCATGTCCCACCTGCTCTCCTCAGGGCTCTGCTTGCACACAGGCCCAGGAGAAGTTTTCATGTTTGTGAAGAAAGAATGGAAAAGCATGAGCAGGTTTCCTGAACAGCAAACCTCACTGAGTAACCACATGCTCAAGCCAGGCGGCCTTGAATGATGTCACCTTTCTACAAGGGACAGTGGGACCAGACATGATCTCTGTAAGCAGAATTTTCTGAGTCTTTCACCTGAATTCTCTGTCCTTGTCCTTTCCCTGGATCTCTGTTGCAGATGGAAATTTCTGGTGCCATTCTCACCTTTAACCCCTCTTTTGAAGGCAGACAGGTGTTCCCAGGTGTGTTAAACAGGATTTGCTCAGTGTTTCCACAAATTTTTTTGTTTCTCAGGGAATAAAGGACCCATTTTGACACTGAGGAGATAACATGGAAGCAAGGAATCAATTGTGGCACTTGGTTCCCATGGAACCAAGGGTCCATTGTGACACAGCAGGGCCACA